>NC_090174.1:33433023-33450523 GCF_024679245.1 Pseudorasbora parva
TGTTTCCACATTAATTTGAAGATTCAGTGTGGATGTGCAATTAATTACAGAAAACTGTGATTATTATTTTTTCTTCCTGACAACAGCCCTAACAATGAAAGACAATCTGCATTATCTCTGTGTATGTATATCGGATGGGTGTTCCTCAGTATTAAGTGTAAGAAAAGTGTATGTTTATACATAGACTTTCATTAGCCTGCCTGCACTGCCATTTAAAAATGTGTGTGTGTGCATGTGTGTGGTGTGTGTGGGGATGGAAAAAAATTGTGTGAAAACTGGATGCAGATAATTGATTGTGAAAGTGTAATGTTTGAAGAGTGAGAAATGGGCCAGTTCAGGTATTATCATTATCATGTACTATTCAAGTATGAGCATGCTGATTATTAAAATTGAAGTGAGGCGCTGAAGGAGAATCCCTCTCTAGGGGTGGGGTTGAGCTTTGACGGGGGGCTGATGGTGAATGCTGAGCTGCAGACCAGATCTGCTGCCACTGCACTTTTCTCTGGTCATTCCTCAAGACACACACACACACACAAACACACACACACACACACACACACACACACACACACACACACACACACACACACACACACACACACACACACACACACACACACACACACACACACACACACACACACACACACACACACACACACACACACACACACACACACACACACACACACACACTGCTTTACACCAAGACTATAAGAGGCTCCTAATCTCAGTAACACTCTCAGTAATGTATTAAGTCTGAACCAGCACTGCAGAGTGCTGCATTGCGCTATATACAATCAACAATACCACACAAAAGAACAAAACACTTGTAAAAATACATCTCAGCTCTGTAGGAAAATGTATATAGACTGCACAAAGGACCACTTGCCTGGAGTGAGGTTTTATGGTGTTTAAAAAGAATAAGCTGCTTGGTTTGTTTACACTATATAAAACGCTGCTGGACATGGACCGATTTGCTAGCTTGTGAATGTTGAGTAGGGGAAAACTAGCCCAGCCCACACAGTCAGAGTCCATCATATCACTGCAGAGAAGACCCCACAAGTTCATTATGATAAACACCCTCTCTTCAGGAAAACAGCAATCGTTATTTTATCATCCAGCTGTGTACACTATCAAACAAACATCATGTTGTTTTCCAGTTGAATATTATTTTGTACAAAAGCAGCATTATGGGATTTTTATGGACAACGTGTGTTAGTAAACACGCAATGTTTCACATGCTAATAGTAATGATAAAGCTTATATTTATCCATGTGAGATAAGGTGAGCTGTATCTGCATTATGTAACTCTATTCCAGCTGCTGTTATACCTGACTGCTCCCATTCTCTAATTCACAAAGACACCACCATCTTTTGCTCTCTCTCTCTCTCTGTTTCTATCTTTCTTTGCTTTCTTAAGTCTACACACTCGCATATTTGTTGGTGGGGATGTTCTATTAACTTCTGTTGTTTTGATAGCTAATTATATTTGCTCTTAGTTATGTGATATTTACAAAAATATCTTGATATTTTCTGGGATTTTGTTGATATTTTGCTGTGTGTTTTATGATTTAGGCTGCGCTTGGACAGCTGATGTTGAAACTTTTAATATTCTTTATTTTCTGTACTGTGGTCAGTTCACAGCAGCAACAGAAATTAATTTTTCCATTCAGGACCAATATTTACTAACTTAATTTGATTTTCTGTGGAATTTTTATACCTTTTATAAGCTATTTTTTTCTAACCCGCAACATAATTTGTAACTCACAACTCATGATACATAACAACTCCACCCACAACTTCACATACTCATTTTATGCTAACCTTTACATGCTCGTCAGTCATCTATAGAAGCTGAATGAAATAATCGAAAATAAACACACTACTCTCTCTGACACGTTGAATGTCCCTTAAATGTGACCTAATCAAGACTAATAAACGTGTCTAGTGTCCACCAGTCCACTCTTCACCAACTCTGCTCTCAGAGCTTGTGTTAGACTCTCTCCCCATGTTACCTTGCAGTGACCTTGGCGGTCAAGCTCTGTTTATGTTTTTTTGCAGTTACGTCATATTGATGGCCTGTCCATGTTCATGTTATTTTAGCTATACAAAAACGGTTGATGTTACAAACTGGAATTTGTATCTTATTATTTTTGGGTTATTTTTATTATTTTTAAATTATTTTTGACACTTTGTTGTCATTAGTTATTTACCTAGCTAAGGAATCAGAAGTTGCACACATTCACAGGAAATAGATTACTTAGGCTGAAAAATAATGCCTCACAATTGGAGAAAAATAGCTTGAATTGTAAAAGTATTACAATTTTTTGGAAGTATGGAGCCTATGGGTGTTTAGGGAGAATTTGTGTCGAATTGAAAGTTATACAATGTAAAAAATAAATAAAATAAAAAAATTCCAACTTTCTGTCTTTGTTGGCAGAAGTTTGAATGGGCCCCATCCTTAAATACAATAAAATAAATGTTACAATAAAAAAAAAAAAAATACAATAAAATAAATGTTACAATATTTTTAGAAAAAAATTGTAATGTGTTTTTATTAAGTCATGTTACAATATTTTTTGAACTGGTAATTTAAAATTGTTAGCTTACCAGAAACAGTTTTCATTGTTTTTTTTGTTTGTTTTTTAAATTGTATTACATCAAGAACAAAAATCCTAATAATCAAACTAAATCATAATAATTTTTAATGATAATCACAATATAGGGACTATTATAATGCTAAAACATGTATTGTCCCTGCTTTTCATTTTTTAAATTATATATATATATATATATATATATATATATATATATATATATATATATATATATATATATATATATATATATATATAAAATAACATATGAGATTTTTCGTGATATTTTCCTATATGACCACTCATATAGGAAATGTCTCCGGTTTTCGTATAATTTCGTAAAAATAAATATATTTATCTGTTACAAAGTTTAATAAATCAGACACTATGGCACAGTGCTCTGTTTTAAGTCTCTTTTTTTCCAACCAAAAGTGCTTTGCGCTGGTTAAGGGGTACTTGGCTGAAAAAAATATTTCACAGGGGGTACATCACTGAAAAAAGGTTGAGAACAACTGTTCTAGATGACTATAGTCTGTTCGTGGGCTATGGTAAGACATCTGTTAAGTTTTCACTGACAACCCAAACCTCAGAGCTTTGTTTGGACACAGCTATTATACATCTTTAAAACGCAAAATTGCTTGCTGGGTATAGGCCTACATGTATGTGGTGTTTGTGTGTGTTGTTGATGGGTGTGTGGTAGTCTTCATCTCTACTGTCGCTATAATCTTTCTCAGTCAGTCTGAGAAAGATTACTGACTTTTTATAAGTCAGTCTCTCTCCCACTTTCTTCATAATTTACTTGCGTCATGTAAGAAACGTAACGTCTGGATCTGCTAAAGACTGTCACTGTAACTACTGGTAAATATTTGATGCTGTTTGCTATTATATACCATGCTGTCTGAATACACTTTCATAACTCTGGGGTTCTTGTACAAGAGAATACATATTTCTGGTGTTTGCATTCTGAAGTAAACAGTGTTTTAGGTTGTAATGTGTATGGTAGAAAGGGATTGTATACTTCTGACTGAGATTCAGAAAACCATCTCCAGAGAACAAAGGGGAAATCATGAGAAGTCTAGATTACTTAAAGCACTGTACCTGTGAAGCTGAAGTGACAGTGTGTTAAGCGTTCGTGTGTGTATGCATGAGTGTGCGGTTTTGTCTGGGAGTTGGAGCGCAGCAGATTAGCTGTGAGCACTTAGGTCTGCTTTCTTCCTCTGATGTGATTCTTTTTGATTCCCTTTTTCTTCTTTTTACTTTCATCTCTCTCTCTCTCTCTCTCTCTCTCTCTCTCTCTCTCTCTCTCTCTCTCTCTCTCTCTCTCTCTCTCTCTCTCTCTCTCTCTCACTCTGTCTCTCTCTTAGATCTGAGTTGATCTAAATGTGGAA
This sequence comes from Pseudorasbora parva, assembly GCF_024679245.1. NCBI lineage: Eukaryota > Metazoa > Chordata > Actinopteri > Cypriniformes > Gobionidae > Pseudorasbora > Pseudorasbora parva. The sequence continues at coordinate 33,437,012 of NC_090174.1, forward strand.
AAGACCTCTTTGTATGTGTGTGTGTGTTTGCATGTGTGTGAACTCGTACGGATAAGTATAAATATACTGATTGATTTCAATATATTGATTTCTGATTTTACTGTGGTTCTCATTGCATTGATGTTTTCATTAATGGATTTTCAGATCAATTTCATTACAGTTAAAGCTGAACATTTTACTCTTCATTATGTTCTCATGAGTAAAACTCGTCCCCTTAACAATGTTTAGGGGGTTATTGTTTTAATAATGCTATATTCATATTGTTGTTGTTCTTGACATTTACTATTTATTAAATACACAACTCTCTCTCAAAACTATTTTGTTATTCAAATTAATTTGGACTTTTTTTATGTTTTTGCACTGGTTCACAATATATTATTTGTTATAATTAAAGAGAGTTTTTACCAGAAAGCATCAGGAAAACACAAAGCAAAAGGACACTGATGACCAAGTCTCCATGGCTCCTCCTGCTTGCTGTTGCTTTACTGCTTTTCAGTTAAAGACCAAAATAGATTTTGCTTCACTGTCAAAGGTCAGCAGGATCAAAGGTTAGATAGGTTCATGTTTTGCTGTGCATATTTTATTCTCACTTGTTTAGCAGGCAAATACACTTAGCACTCTCTCTATTTTATGTACAGCATACGCTCTGCCTTTGCCTTTCTCTTTCACTTTCTCAGTAGGAGTTAATTTTTAATGCTAAATCATTTGGCATGTATAGGAGGGTGTGATTGCAATATCACTGTTGTAGTGTAAATAATAAATGTTTCTGGTATTATTGAAACTCTAAGTGTTCCTCAGCACAACTTGGTGCTCACAGCAGCATGCCTTTCTTGGTAAGGATGAGTCATAAAAAATAAACTGATATCAGTGTTGACGCAAAGTAGATTTAGTACTAAGAAAACACAGCTTGAGATAACAACTATTTCTATAAAAGGATTTCTTCACTGACTATACACATTGCAGTTTGTTTCCCATTTGTATTTGTTTTGCAGTTACAACCCAGTTCTAATATTTCTGTGAGAGTAATTTTGTGTATGTGTGTTTGGATCAGTTTTTTTTCTATATTGTGGGGACTAAAAGAGGAAAATAGTTGAATAAATGAAATAATGTATAAAAAAAAGAAACAAAATAGATTTAGGGGTAGTGGAAAGAAAACATGTTTTAATCAACAAAAACAACAGAAGTAAATAGAAAGGCCTCACCATGTTAGCGCACGCATGGGTGTGTGTGTGTGTGTGTGTGTGTGGTTCAGGTAAACTCTATGTTATCAGGAACAAAATGTCCTCACAACAATGGCAATATCCGAAATCCTTATCCTTGTGGCATGATACATTTTTTTTTTGAAAGTGTGTATGTGCGTGTTCATGCACGCAGACTTGTGTCACAATGGGGACCTAAATTGAGCTTTAAAATAATACAGAATTAGTTGGTTTTTTATATATATATATAAAATTGCATAAAGTTTTGTGTGATATGCTGGTTATAACAGTGTAAGGGGATAAAATACAGTTTGTGCAGTATACAAACCATTACGTATGGAGAGTCCCCACAAAGATGATGAACCGGTGTATGTGAGTGTGTCATAATGTGACCAAAGCCATAGATTTTTTTGGAAGCCTATAATGATCAAATGATACGAGAAAAGACAGAAATGAAAGAAAAAAAGAAAGAAAGGTAGGTACTTTCATGTTTTGTTAGTTCATCTGAAAATTTATATTAGCTTTAACATTCTGAGAATGTCTGTATGATTACCTAAAAGAAAAAACTATAAATATGACAGAAGACCTATTTCCAAACATTTATTTAACAGTATTAATTAAAATAACTTTAAGGACAGCACTGATCCTGAATAAAACAGTTGCAGAGCAGGATCATTTGTATTCCATATGAAGCAGCACAGACAATAGGAGCTATACTTAGCTTGTTTAACAGCTCTGACTCATTCCACTTTAGTTAGCAACCATTACACTGTCTTATCTACACTCATTTCCATTTAATTTCTATGTCTTTATTTAGCAGCTTCTCTCTTTGCTGCTAATGATTCAGGTAAGATCGTGGATTCATTTGGCTATTCATGCGGCTAACACTCTCCAACAATAAAATGCAAATTTTGAATTCACAAGAAATCCTGCATATAAAAGCTTGATATGTAATATCAACCCCCAAAAATCCTAATTCAATGCTAAGGTGGATTTATTATTTAAAAATAATTAAATTATAATAAATACTGAATAAAATAATAAGAAATATGTCCATTTGTTTCCGTTCTTTCTAATATCAAAGATGACGACAGAAGAGGGTCCTTAAAGTAATGTACATACTAGTTAATGAAAACATGTAATTTTGCACAATCTCTTAAGCCAAATGTTCACAAATTCAATTAAAAATTCGAAAGATTTGGATGGAAAACCAGCTAGTGTCAGCCTATTTAGTGTTTAATGATTTTCCATCTGGGTCAAGGTAAAACACACACACACACACACACACACACACACACACACACACACACACACACACACACACACACACACACACACACACACACAGTGTTCAGAGAACATCTATGCAGGTGATTCAGTGCTGTGTATTGTTTTTTTTATTAAGAGTCTGCGATTTATGCTTTCATTGCCTTCATCTCTGCAATGATTGCAGTCTGGATAAAAACCCTCCAGCAACATGCCCACTTGGATGGAAATACATGTATGTCCACACACAAACAAGTCAAGAAGAACTCTTTATGCTACTATATTTCATTTATTTCTTTAATAGTTTATTCATTTATTTTTATGACATATATTTATAATTCATATATATATCTTTATATATTATTGCTGCATTGGAGCCTTACTCAGTATAGACTCTCGCTGTCATTCCCATATAGAGCTATAGATCTCCTCCCGCATGCTTCAGAATACACCTCAAAAATACTGGGTGCAAAAAAGAAACAATCTGTTTCTATACACAGCTCGTAACACTATCTAGCCATTCTAATGATGCATCATAACATGCCTTTGTCTGGAAATGCCCATAGTATAAAATCACTATTTCCCCTGTCCATTACAGAACAAATGCAGATAAACAACACAATTATTGTTTTTTTGTTTGCTTTTTTCTCCTTTTTTGTTCTTTTTGGCAATCAATTGTTTTTAAATAATGGCAAAAGCTACACTTCAATGTGTGAAATACATGGATGTTTCATTATCGATATTCTAAGATATGTACAGTAATGATTCGGGGGTTGGTGAAACAGAGGAATTTGGACTGGGGACTGTGGTGTGTCAATGTTGATTTTTGCATGAGGATGGAGTCTCTTATGGCCCTCCAGCAAACGTGGGGGTGGCTTATCAGAAGATGAAAGTCCGTGTTTTCTCTTCTTGCCTTGTATACTTAATAGCTATAGCATATCTATAAAACTATGCAGAAAGAGAAAGAAGAAAGAAATGAAATGAAAGAAAGCAAGTGGGGGAGAGGCGTAGAGGAGTCTGTGCTGAGGTACATTTTTATACTCTTTTGTTTGTCCTCCTTTTTTCTCTTTCTGGCTGTTCAAAATGTGAGTGATGTCTCAGCGTTGACCCTGGAGAAAATTGTTCATATTTTACAATGTTTCTGAGTCACATGCTGAGCAGTCCTCTCATTTATCCATTTATCTTTTATCTCTTTTGACATCAAGCAACTCAATTTTGTTTCTTAAATTTCTCTTTTTCTGTTGGAAGACTTTTGTTGTTATAAGCGGGGCTCAGGGATATCAGAATGTGTGTGTGTGTGTGTTAGTGTTCCAAGTATGAGCCCTCGTTCTGATCCCCAGCATTCATTAAAGTCTGAAAAAGCAGTTTTATTCTCCATAATGTTTAGAATCCCAAGTCTTTTTTATTTTCACCCTTCCCCCCTCTCACCCTGTCCGATCTATGCATAAAATTAGCAGTGTCAAGTCTGCAGCACAGGGCGTGGCCGTCGCCTCATCAGCCACTCCCAACCTCGTCTAAGCCCCTCCCCTATTCGCTGTCAGACATAGGCCGATTCGCTAGACTGAGTGCGGCCCAGGTTGGGCACAGATGAGAGGTGGGACACATCCTTTTTCCGGATCTCACAAATGGACTTTCTGCGAGCCTGGACGCCACGGATCGCAGCCTTAATCTTCCGCCAGCCCAGATGGTTGAGCTCGGCCAAGTTTAGCACCACGCAGATCCCGCTAACAGCGAACATAAACACCAGGAAAACTGTCTTCTCCGTGGGACGTGACACGTAGCATTCGACCTCCTTCACACAGGGGTAGCGATCGCACTCAAACATGGCGGGAACATTGAATCCATACAGGAAGTACTGGCCAGCAAGAAAGCCAATTTCCAGAACATTCCTGAACACCACCTGTATGACGTAGAAACGGGAGATGCCCTCCTGTTGACGCATCTTGGCACTTTTAGAGTATGTGACCCCCTGCGGAATGTTGGGGATGTCTTTCAAATCCAGACAGTCGCGTTCGTCTTTGCTTTCCGGGTGCACCAGGATTCCGTTGATGTTGCGGAGCTTGCGGCTCGGTCCATGTCCGTGGTCGATGTACGGCCCGTGTAGGAGGCTGTAACTGCGATCTTTGTGCTTGGCAGACTGGTGCACTGAGTATGTGATAAAACAGAGGCTGGGTGTGCACACCAAGATGATCTGGAAAACCCAGTAACGGATATGGGAGATGGGGAAGGCTTTATCGTAGCAGGCCTGGTTGCAACCTGGCTGCAGCGTGTTACAGATAAACATAATCTGTTCGTCCTCATACACCTTCTCTCCCACTATACCCACGATCAGGATCCGGAATATCACCACTACTGTCAGCAGGATCCTTTGGGGGAGAGAAAGAAAGAGACACAAAGAGGCAAGGAAGAGGAAGGCAGTGGTAGAGACAGGATTGAAGAGAGGAAGGAAGAAAAAGCAAGAAGAAAAAGGATTAGAGTACATTTTTTTTTCCTGTTGAGGAGGAGTGACAAACAGCACAGTGTTAAAATGCTGAATCTCACAAATGCAGACATACATGCACAAAACGCATGACAAAATAGTAATTGCTGTAAGAAGCAGAGGTAAACAGGCATTTAGCATTTTTAAATGATTTCGATTTTTAAGTTTAAAAAAATGTGTCTATTTCGGCTTAATGTGAAAAGAAAACTTTGAACCATTCCTATATTCTCTAAACACTTTTTACTTAGACCAGCCTGACATTATAACACTGGTTTAACCAGTGGCGTGAAACAAGGGGCGGGATATCTCTTTGTACAACCAATGGCAGATGGGTAACCTGTTTGAAAAAAGTAATTAGGTGTGATTGAATTCATGCAGTGTGTTTGAATTCAAGCAGTGCAGCAATGATTCACTAGTAACATCAATAACATTTGATGAACACAATGAATTATGTTTATTCTGACAAGCCTCAGTTCTGCTAAGAGCAAGCTCACATTACAGGACTGTCTGAATTGCTGTGGTGCTCACACTACACAACAAGGTTTCTTTCTCATCTGTTGTTGTCTTGTCATAGCAGTGTGAATACTACACAACACAACGCTGACAAGGTGCACAAAAGACATTTGGTCAAGACGAGACAGTCCCGACCAACATCGAAAATTCATGCAAGAAATTCATGCAAGTGATTACGTGATTTTTCCTTAAATATCATCTCCACTGTGATTGGTTGGATTAGTTCCACCTTCCAACTCGCATTGCACACACTACAAGATCACATGGCAATTATATCAAACTAGTTTGAAAATATCTCACCATCTGTGAAATGTTTCTTTTGAAACATGTTAACGTCTGTTATTTGACAAATACTACATCTTATCCACTTCATCTGCGATAAAGAAAACAAACACCGGAAAAGTGTCCATTTGAAGCTGTCGAAGCAGAACACACCTGATATTTTTGGTGATAAATGCTAATGGTACAAAAATGACACATTTCATCTTTAAGAATGTACTGAAAATATCAATTCAAGAACTCCTTTCACATTTCAACATTCGTTCTTGTGTGGGTGTGTGTGCATGTATATGTTCCCTGATGATGACAACTGGGGCATACTGCATCAAGGTTATCAGAGTTTCTGTTGGAACTGTCTGTGTTTGTATGCATTTATATCCCCATCTCCGCTCTCTTACCAGCTTTTTGCAAGTTTAAATAGAGAAACATACAAACATTCATCCGATCATAGTGACAGATAAAAACAGAGTAGATGTGCGTGATCAAAGTTCAGACACCAGTCACACAATCACACATACAGCTTACTAATGTGACATACAGTATAACACACAGTGCCAGTGTCCTGATGAGCAGTACAACACCTTGAAGCTTTACGCATAGCCGGGTCTCCTGTGAGTGTGCCATTTAGAGCGAAACATCTACACCCTTCTGTCTCTCTCTCTCTCTCTCTCTCTCTCTCTCTCTCTCTCTCTCTCTCTCTCTCTCTCTCTCTCTCTCTCTCTCTCTCTCTCTCTCTCTCTCAACAGATGCAGCTTGAGCACACAAATTTTCCTCCATGTGTCTAGCTCACATCCTCGCACACCTACACACACACACACTTCTGCTGAGACCGTCCTTCACTCACAATAACCTTGCTCTAAAACCAGCCATGACGTTATTGCAGGCGGGTCTCAATGCATGAGCACATACATTTTATTACACACACACACACACACACACACACACACACACACACACACACACACACACACACACATAGATATTTTGACTTATAATACAAGACTTATAATCAACAATGACAATAGCATTTTCTGTTCATCCTTAAAGAATGATTCATATAGCCCTCAGTCCAAGTCCCTCAGCTTATTTTTAGCATATTGGATAATGTAGTTTAGTGGTTGAAGATCTGGGTGGGTAAGAAAAAGGTTGCATGGGGCGATGCTTGAATTATAACCCATGTCCTTGAGCAGGTTTCTCTTCAGAGACTGTCCTTGTAACTTAACATAGTGACATTCTACAGTAAAGTTGCCTTGTTTTTTATGGCGAATAATTGAATATTCTGTTCTGTATTTTAGATTGTCGTGATTCAATTGGCATATTAATATGTACAAGATATACAGTACATATACAGTAACGTTCGGGGTAAGTACGATTTTAATGTTTTTAAAATGTAATTTACTCCTGTGATGGCAAAGCTGTATTTTCAGCATCATTCCTCCAGACTTCAGTCCTTCAGAAGTCATTCTAATATACTGATTTGATGATTTGATTATTGTTGAATATGTTGAATATAGTCGTAAAGCTTAATATTTTTGTAGAAATGCAATAGTGTTTCTTTCATGATTTTTTGATGACATGAAAGTTTGAAAGAACATAATGTATTCATTATAAATGTCTTCACTGTAATGTTTTGATCAGTTTAATGCATCCTTGCTGAAAAAAGTACATTGCAGAATTACTTATACATTAACATTGTGATGGGCAGTCAACGCTAAATGTTAATATATAGCACAACAGACTGGTTTCAATATTTGTGTACATTTAAATATTCTGACATTTAATTTGATGAAAAGACAGTCATTTAATGCCATATACTTTTTTCCCTTCAAATCAAGGTTTATAATGGGATCCATTCTGGAGCTGGTTGATTTGGTTCATGTCTTAGAATTGTTTGTCTGAATTGTTTTGAAATCTCTTTTAGAGAAAATGAATGTGAAAAGAATAATGAGAAATAATTTGTGCTCTGAATACGAAAGGCTAATGTTAGCTCAGTGCTGTCTAGTTAGCACTGGTTTTAATGGACATATGGTGAACATTTGCGCTGAGCTAAGTAGGACAGTTATGACTCTTGATCAAACTCAATGACACTTTACTGTAGTATAACAGCAAGACATGTTCCTCGGTTCAAACAGCAGATGCTGTAACCTTTATATAGCACTTATAATAATTAGACTAGGATACAAAAATCAAACGTATAACTGTATCAATGGCTAACAGCCCTGGTGGGTCTTTAAATTAGCAGCACATCCCCCACTCCCTGCTGCCGTTACTATAGCAACCACATACTGAACCACTCAGCACTCTGCACTGTACCGGAGAGAGAGAGCGATAAGGAGGGAGGGAGGTATGATTGATGGAATATTGGGAAAGAGAGCGAAAGAGAGCAAGTAGGCATACCAAGGGCGCAGGGCAGACACAAACCTGCATACCAAGAAAGAGAGGAAAATGAGTGTGGAATTGAGGAATGATGAAAAACACATAGGGAATGAAAAAGAGAGACATCTCAAGGTGAACTAAAAAGAGAAAGAAAGAGATTGAATAAGATGAGGAAAGGAAGGAGGGAAGCGGAGGCAGACAGATGGGCAGAGGCAGACTAGAGGAGCAACTAGACAAACAGACAGATACGGAGAGACAGATGGACTGAGACGACTGAGAGCATGTACCAAGAAACACAACATCATGAAATGATGAAGGACATGGACTCATTTTACAGCACCTGGTGTGTTTGCAGTATGACGCACATTGTGTGTAGCGTGTCAGTTTGCAGCAGAGTAATTTACAGTAAATGGAGCATGTGCTTGTGTGTGTGTGTGTGTGTGTGTGTGTGTGTGTGGTACATCTTCAGATATAAAGCTCTAGCTTTTTGACAGTTTTATTCAGGTATATATAATTTTTCACCGATATATATATATATATATATATATATACTGTTTAGGCATAATATTATGACCACCTTGCTAATATTGTGTTTGTCCCCCTTTTGCTGCCAAAAGATCCCTGACCCGTTGAGGCATGGACTCCACTAGACCCCTGAATGTATGCTGTGGTATCGGGCGCCAAGATGTTAGCAGCAGATCCTTTAAGTCTTGTAAGTTAGGGGTGGGCCTCCATGGATCAATTAAACACCTCAAACTCCTTGTGCTCCTCAGACCATTCCTGAACCCTTTTTGCTTTGTGGCAGGGTGTATTATCCTGACGAAAGAGGCCACAGCCAACAGGGAATACTGTTTCCATGAAAGGGTGTACATGGTCTGCAACAATGCTTAGGTAGATGGTAAGTGTCAAAGTAACATCCACATGGATGGCAGGACCCAAGGTTTCCCAGCATTACACTGCCACCGCCGGCTTGACTTCTTCACATAGTGCATCCTGGTGCCATGTGTTCTCCAGGTAAGCGACACACACGACCATCCACATGATAAAAAAGAAAATATGATTTATCAGACCAGGCCACTTTCTTCCATTGCTCTGTGGTCAAGTTCTGATGCTCACTGTTGGTGCTTTCGGCGGTGGACAGGGGTCAGCATGGGCATGGCACCCGACTGGTCTGCGGATATCCAGCCCAATACACAAATGTGTATGCAATGTGTATTTTGACCTTTCTATCAGAACCAGAATTAAGTTCTTGAGAAATTTGAGCTACAGTAGCTTGTCTGTTTGATCAGACCACATGTGCCAGCCTTCACTCCTCACGTGCATCAGTGAGCCTTGGCCACCTATGACCCTGTCACCGGTTCACCACTGTTCCTTCCACAAGAGCTGCAGTTTTGGAGATGCTCTGACCCAGTCGTCTAGCCATCACAATTTGGTCCTTGTCAGACTCCCTCAAATCCACTACTCTTGCCCATTGCTCTTTTCCCTGCTTCTTACACACTTTGAGGACAAAATGTTCACTTGCTACCTAATATAGCCCACCCACTAACAGGTGTCGTGATGAAGAGATAATCAGTGTTATTTACTTCACCTGTTATAATATTAATAATGTTATTACTGATCGGTAAGAAAATCACTTTTTACACAAAGAATGGCATGACACATGCAGATACAGTAAGAATAGTATAGATGTGTTATCTTTCCTAAGTAGGTCTATTCTCCAAGGGGTCCTCGCTGCAGCCTGTAACACAATGACGTACTGGATCAGATCCAACACGTACACGGGTGCCCATGTGCGGTGGTTTCATTCAGATTTTGTTGATGTCATATACGCATGTGCAGTAGAGTTTTGGTAAACTGTGGATAGATAAATACTCAAACCGCTCACGCAAAACCAATTATTAATAACATGCTCACGCCATCAGGACACACGTTTTGCATTTTCCCTTGAATGTGTACTGTTATTTTAAGTTGTTACAGATCTTGTTGTACTGTACCTTGAGGATTAAAATTACAGAGACAATTACTTGCTCATTCTTGTTTCCACTCAACAACAAATATAACCAAAATATGTTAAAATGTTAACTGTTTTGCATGTATGTAGAGAGAAACTAGGATAACTTAAGCATCACATTTATTAAAAAAATGACTTATTCATCAATAATTATCTCTTACTATTTATCAGTGCAACTACTACACAGGTTAGAACATCGTCTATATACAATATTGATCATACATGTAACCTAAGACCAGTGTATACACATTATAACCCAGAGATCAGAATGACGTCGCCATAACGCACCACCATCCAGTACGTATTGGATCTTATCCAGCTACGTCATCGTGCTACAGGCTGCAGCGAGGGGTGTCTCCTATGCTTAGATGCACACACCCACAACACAATAACACTCCAAAAGCTTTGTATTTATTTTTATGTATCAGTAAAAACAAGGAAAGTTTACTAAAACTAAGGAGCATCTCTCAAGTTATCAATTATTCATAAACTTTGAGGGCTTTTCAGTGATTTTCAGCTCACATTCTCTTTCCATCTTCTCTCTTTCTCAACATCAAACAACAAATTCACTCTTCAAATAAACAGCCTCTGGTAAGAAAGCCTTTACTTATAACATGTATATATAGCTGAGCATCTCACCTCATTTTATACAGCTGACCTGTGTCATTCGTCCCAGTGTCCTCTACCTCTCCAAAGATAGAGCTCTTACAGGGATAATTTACCCAAAAATGAAGATTCTGTCATATTTTGCTCACCCTCATGCTGGTCCAAACCTGTATGAGTTTCTTTATTTTGCTGAACACAAAAGAAGATATTTGGAAGAATGTTTGTAACCAAGCAGATAGAGCAACCATTCACTACCATAGTAGGGGGGGAAATACTCTGGTAGTGAATGGTTGCTCTATCTGCTTGGTTACAAACATTCTTCCAAATATCTTCTTTTGTATTCAGCAGAATAAAGAAACTCAGGTTTGGAACAACATGAGGGTAAGTAAATGACAAATGAATTTTCAAAACAGAATTTTCATTTTTGGGTGAACTATCCCTTAAAGGACAACTCCGGTGAGAAATGACCCTAGACAGATGGTTACCAAGTAGATCGTTCTCTGGGATGCGTTTTCATGAAAATCGAATGTAAAGAGTTTTATCTCTAAAAACAGATTCGCTTATAAAGCTTGTCTATGGGGCACCGGGTAGTGAACTTAAATCGCTCGTTAATACCACTAACAAGGCTCAAAATAGCCTCACACTAACACGGTAGCATAATGAGAGTCCCTACATGCAAACCGAAGCATTGAGAACTTCGTAAGTGTACAAACAGTTTAATAAGAAGATACTTTATAAATACAGCACATTACGCATTTACGGACAGGAGCCATCTTGGAAAACAGTCTCGATAAGTCAAACCACGAACGCTTAGTATGAAGCTATTGTTAGTGGTATTAACTAGCGATTTAAGTTCACTACCCGGTGCCCCATAGACAAGCGCTATAAGCTAATCTGTTTTTAAAGATAAAACTCTTTACATTCGATTTTCACGAAAACGCATCCCAGAGAACGATCTACTCGGTGACCATCTGTTAATTACCCCTAGGTTCATTTCTCACCCGAGTTGTCCTTTAAGTGCCTGAAATGTGTGTAAACAGCATGCACTGTTATCAAAATGAGGACATCATAGACTTTTTTTTTTCTTTTCTTTTTTTTTTTTTTTTTACTTTTATTACTTTAAACCTACTCTTTTATTTATTTATTAATTTGTTATCCTGACGTGGTCATACTCAATTCTAGTCAGAATATGAGTCTGAAACTGCTCCATTGGGCTGTGATTATGGGACGTGTTTCAACCGAACCAGGAAAGACCTCAATTGGATAGACCTACAACCAGTCAGAGCAACGAATCTGTGTTGCCAAGTCCGCATTTTTTTCCGCGGGTTGTTTTCTATGTCCGCGGGTGTAAGCGACTATTATGTGATATATAGACCCATGAGTGCGGATTTTAGCAGGCAACCATTCCAAAATAACACTAATTTTACCCCCCAAACGCCTTTTTTTTTTACGGAGAATGATTCCGGAGGGCTAGTAGTTGGCGGGTTTTGTTGTAATAATTATTTCAGCGTGCGTGCGTGCAGACAGGGTTGCCAAGTTTAAACGATCTTTGCCGGTGTTGTAAAAAAATAAAATAATTGAATGATACACAGAGTACTTACCCAACATTATCATAATTTTTGAGAGAAATTGTGAAGGTGAATGCAGATACAAACAAGCTCTCTGTTTAGGATTTGAACAAATATAATCCAAGCCCCTTTGATGACGTGATGATTACGTTACTGTTTATCATCTGTCCATCATCGTCTAAAGCCCGCCCTGATGATTTCATTGGTCCGAACCGTTTCTGTTCGGGGATAATTACTCCTCTATGGAGCGAGGCCAGACCGAACTGCCTGATCTAAAAAATTTGTGGGCGGGACTAAGTTCGGCTGGCATCCAGGCTATTCATTTGTAGGATTAAAACAAACAAAAAAATTATGAATTGATTTTACATATAAGGCCATCCTCAAAGACATGTTATCATATTTAAATAACTGCTGTAGACACATGTGTCTCCAAAGGATAGCTAAACAAACCCCAAACCATGCACACACACACTTATTCAAACATGGAAAACGAGGACACCGGGACAGATATGTGTTTGCAAATGACTATCACTCTAGAGATTTACCTCATATGCTCTCTATCTCATCCACTAACTCTCTCACTCTCTTTCTCCTCCTCTGTGTCTCCTCTGTGTCAATAAATAATTCCTACTTCAAACAAGACACAACTAGTAATGCCCTACATCCTGAGTGAAAAAAATTAAAGAAGACAAGGAACCAGGAAAAATAATAATGAATTCCCGAGAGACAAAATCAACTAAATAGAAGAAAGGCTGAGGGAATGTGGGGTAATGTAAGCTGTATGTGGACTATAAACTTCAGAAAAACAATTTGTACACAGACTATCAAAGCGTTCTGATCTACACACTCACAGTGCCTCTATGTGTGTGTTTGGTACCATAGAGAGAATGAAGCGCTGCTTAGTGATAGTGATAGTGTTACTGTAGCTCAATCAGTAGAAACAGCAAGGCCATTGCTTAAATTCCCAGGGTATTCATTTTTCAGTAACACTTTAGAAAACCATTCCATCATTTAACTACTCAAGCATTCTAAGCTTTTGAGTTATTTTAGGTTAAAAATAGAAGTTACCGATTAGCTAATAGTGAATAGTTACTAGAACTTTAATATTTACATTAATCATTTTGTTCATTAATAACACAATTCTTAAGTGTTACCAAACAAATGTTTTTAATTTTGATATATTTTAAAATGTAATTTATTTCTGTGATGGCAACA
>NC_090174.1:33453023-33553023 GCF_024679245.1 Pseudorasbora parva
TACTGAGTTTTTTTTCAGTATTCCTCTCCTCCCACACCTCCGAAAATACTTAATTGAAAACTATTAAGAAAATGACTTGAAGTTGACAGCACAGTTGGGATGCCCAATGAATTGTTATTGGAGTGGTTAAAGTGTTCGTTGTATCCTTGTGTTGTATTTGACTAGATTATTTGAAGATTCTTCTCAAAACCACTTAATGGTATTTTCAGTATGTCTGCGTATATCAGTATGTCTGTGTATAGAATATATGAACTTGAGTGTCCTGCACACACCCACTTACATGCCCTCTGTGCCATAACCCCCACACACATTCTCTCACACAAAGGAGAAGGACGTGTCCTTGATGTGGGGCTACCTGCAGTTAAGGTTAATGAGCACAGCAGAGTAGTGCTTACTCAATTCGGACACATACAAAAGGTCCACACTTTAATCGCAACATCCCCTCATGACACACATGGTTAGTGTGGCTGTGTGTGTGTGTGTTTGTGTTAATGGTAGTGTAAAATTACCAGTATGAGTTTTATCAACAAAATTGATCAAAACCAAAATCTCTATTAATAACAAACCTCTTGGTCTGAGTCTTTAAGGCCCATAATATTGATTACTGTGAATTTACTCTGCATCAAAGAGAGACGGAGAGGAATGTATAGGCTATACAGTCTAAAATTACCAAGATGTGTTTTTTATTTTATTTATTTCTCCAGAAGTCTCTGATGCTCACCAATGATGCACTTTTTGATCAAAGACACAGTAAAACCATAATATTGTTGAATAGTATTACAATTTTAAAGAACTGTTTTCTATTGTGATGTACTTTGAAATATCATGTATTCCTGAGATGCTAAGGTGAATTTAGCGCATCATTACTCCAATCTTCAGGGTCACATGATACTTCAGAAATCATTCATATGCTGATTGCTCAAGAAACATTTATTATTATCTATGTTGAATTGTGCTGCTTGATATTTGAATGAAAGCGGCGATACATATTTTCCACGATTCTTAGAAATACCAAAATAAAGTAATTATTATTATGTTATTAATTATAACAGCAATTATTTGAAATAGATGTTTTTGCTACGATGTCATTTTTACTGTCACTTTTGATTTGATCAATTGAATGAATCTTTGCTGAATGAAATTAGATACACTGAACCATAATATATAGTGTTATCAGCATATTTGTATTGCACACTCCCCACACATGCACACAGACACAGTCCCTCTGCTCTGCGAGGTGTGTGTATGTGTGTGTGCTGCACTACAGCTCTTACCTGCCGATCATAGTAGAGTGCTGCTGTACCGCAGCCTCCAGCAATCTCTCCAGTATAGTCCACTCGCCCATGATGCCGTGCTTTTTGCTCTTGCTCTGCCTCTGCCCTTCAGCCTGAAGTGTCACGACCTCTGCCCTTGGCAACTCTTCCAGCGTCCCTCTGTTGACCTTTGAACGGATATCTCGGGCTCCTCTTGAAAGCCGCAGCTGTGTGCGTTTGTGTGTGCGACCGTCCGTGAGTGTGTGTGTGTGTGTCAGGGTAGCGCTCTAGTGCGGAGATGAGCTAGTGTAGCATCTGCAGCAGAAAATCTGATGATGCTGAGACACAGAGACTTCAACCATACTGCATCTCTCAGTCTCACACACGCTGTCCACATCCACTGCTTTATCTCTCTCTCAGTGTGCAGGACACGCTACCTCTTGCATTGTGCCCTGCACTACAAATACACCCTCTCTACAACTATCAGACCTTTTCTACCCCTTCCTCCACATGCACACTCAACTCAAGCTCACACACACTTACTCATTAGTTGAGCTCAAGGCTAAAAGAACACGCATGCAGCATGGCACGGATGAAGATGCAGCTCTCTGAATCTCATAGCAACGCCTGAGCGCACCTTCACACACACACACACACACACACACTATCGCCTGTGCTCCAGTGTGTGGCGGCAGCAGCAGCAGCAGAAGATGAGGATCGTCAAGGTTACGTCCGGTTGAGTGATGAGCTCGTGGTCATGTCTGCGACTCAATCTTCCTCAAACCTCAGACTCTCTTCTCTCGCTCCCCCCTCTCTCTCTCTCTCTCTCTCTCTCTCTCTCTCCACACCTTCCCCGTTCCTTTCGTCTTTGTGCTGCACTGCTGTTGCTGCTGATGATACCTTTCCCTCTGCTCCTCCTCCTCCTCCTCCTCCTCTCTCTCTCTCTCTCTTTCCCTCTGTGACATGCCGTAAGCATGCCACCCACCCTCCCTCCATCCCAGACCTGCTCTCCTCTCTCCTCCCCTCTTCTTTCTCTCGTTCTCCTCTCCTCTGCTCTGCTGACTGTTTCACTTGTGCTGCTGTTCAGGTTATCTGTGCTGCAGGAGTGAATGGTTTTAACCTTGTGCTCTTATCTCTTACTCTGTCCCTTACACATTAATAATAACGACACTTCTGCACTTTCAGGAACCTGTTTCAGATTTTGGCATTTATTGTGATTCTGCGCTGCCTAACCTCACTTTCTATTATTTTGGTCAGCTATTCTGTCCTTTATCCTTTTTCTTCTTGTCATCTATATCCGAGTCCCAATAGGTACCACACACCTCAGGCTTTAGAATATTTTCCCGGGGGAAAAAGAAATGTAAGCACATTTTAGACATGTAATTAAAGTTAGGGATAATGTATTGCAAAATGTATTTGAGTTGCAGATGTTTTAATCATTTGTATGTAATGTTAAATGTTCCACTGCACAAACCAATTGAATGAGCAACAGAATGAACACTACAGCAACATTACAGTAATATTAATGGAAAAGTCCTTTGAGGTGATTTTCACTACAATCAATAATTGCGATGTAAGATGGCAGCAGTTGTGTTTTTGTGAAACAGAACAGAGCACAGTGTAATACAAAATACATGAGTAGTGCCTTTTTTCAGGTATCCAGAAGAATGGTTTGTATGTACACCATTGCTATGAACGAAGCAGAACATTTGGAAACACCTGACCTCTGAATGCTGGGATTGACCAGGCAGAATACAGTATTTCAATAAACATTATTTAAGCATCATATAGCATTATACAATAGATTATTGACATCACTGAATCGACACATGATAATACAAAAATTAGCTCCTTAAAGTTCAACCTAAAATGACATTTCTCTAGATATGTTCTTTTATGTTCCACAGAAGAAAAGAAATTCATGAGGGTGAGTAAATCATTTTAATTTTTAGATGAACCCTCCCTTGAAGTCAAACATTGCAGGATATTACTTTTTACAATGTTAAGATATTTCTAGTTTTATATTTAGGGGAGAGACTGCATGATCTCAATAAAGGTGTTTCTGGAGCATGCACCCATAAAAAGATCACTGCCTGTCATGCACTTGAATTTCATTCAGCTCAATTTTCTTATGTCTTCCATCTCTCTCTCTTTTATCATTCCTTGTACTGTCCATCACTGCGGCCACATGAATCTGAGAGATGCATTTATTTGATTAATATTTTGGGTTAATTCCCTTCCCCCCTCCTCTCCCCCCCTCCTCTGGCACGTTTCCTCATTTCACCTCCGCCATGTGACTCAGAGACTAGGGGTGTGAAGAGCTAAAGAAAAAAATTCAACCAACATTTAAAGGCTTGATATTCAAAGCAGTTTTGATAGAGTACCTACTTGAACTGTAATTTAAATGAATGTGTATTTGTATGGTTCTTTGTACCTGCTGTGGTCAAACTGTGTGCAGGCATGCGTGTCAGTGTCATGGTAACGTTGTGTATAATTACATTAGTCTTGTACTGAACAGAGAGAGGAGAACAGTTCGCTATCCACATAAGCAAGCATAAGCCATTAACCTTTCCCGCACACTCACTGCCTGAGTGACTCCGAAATGAAATAGTTAATCACAGAGCAGCGATGTCATTATCAGGGGGGCATTATGGGTAAGGACACACTGACTTTGGCTATGTCAGGTGTTTTTACTCTCATAATGCAAACACGCATGAACACTCAAGATGTTAACTGTGATGGTGGAGGAGGGACAGTATTTGCTTCATGGTCAAACTGTCAGGACTGCTGTTTGAGGGAATGCACACTTTTGGAAATTATGGGTTGTCAGGGTTTGGGTGATGTGTATGCTCGAAGGCAAGAGGCACAGGTGTGTCATTTGTGACCTAGAACAGCTATCTCTCTCTCAGACACACATACAAGTAAATTACATAAACATGAGTGAATGAGGAGGTATTCAATCTGGACTCAACATGGAGGTATTCAAGCTGGCCTGCTCATACAAACATGACTTCAACCGAATTTTATAATAATTATTTCTATCTATCTATCTATCTATCTATCTATCTATCTATCTATCTATCTATCTATCTATCTATCTATCTATCTATCTATCTATCTATCTATCTATCTATCTATCTATCTATCTATCTATCTATCTATCTATCTATCTATCTATCTATCTATCTATCCGTCTGTCTATCCGTCTGTCTATCCGTATGTATGTCTGTCTGTCTGGGGGGGGGTGCAATGCACAATATTAAAAGAAAATTCAATTTTGATAATAATAAGAAATGTTTCTTGTGCATCAAATCAGCTTAGAGTGATTACTGAAGTAAGCATTGCCTTCACAGAAATAAATCAGATTTTACAGTTTTTCTCAGTTGCTTTGGTACATTTCTTGAATCATCCTCGACATTTGCAAACCAGTATCCTAAGTACATTTCTCAAAACCATTTGTACAAATAGCAAAACCCCATGGATTACCTGCAAAAGACAGTCTCTTGCTCAAAATCCTTAGTTCATCTCTCAAAGGTACGTGTCAATGAACATGTCAGTGCCATCAGAATCACAAGTCCTTGTGTCACTGACTAATGAGACAGTCAAATTGCGTAGTCATGTTGTCAATATAACAGTTTACTCTAGAGGGATGTTCTGATGGAAACTATGGCTAAAGTTTTGATGACAATTACTTTTAATTGTAGGATACACATTAGTGTATGTAGGAGTTTGGTTGCAAGAGACTGGACAAGATTCACATTTACACTTTTACTTGTACTGTCATTTGTTGACAGGCCATGTCATTGCATAAAGACAGCACTGCACAAAGAGAAAAACAAAATGTCAACATAGGACAATCTCCTTATGGAAAACTGTACATGCGGTGCTGTATGAATTACAGTGCAATCTTCTTTTCACCTCCTGACATTCATGTCTGTTGGACCACAAATTCTCATCCATATCATAACAAATATCCTTAGAAAAAAAGTCTAATGGAAATGTAAAGAAATATGCTTGATATATATTAAGACAACTTGTTCAACCATGTTGCATGTAAAGACTTATGCTATGAACTAATGCCTAAATCAACATGACAACTTGATCAAGATGACAAAACAAAAGCAATTGATAATGTGGGAAACAGGCGAGAATTGTACATAATAATTTGCATGGATGTACCAATGCATTTGCAACTGATTCAAAGAAAGGAACTGTATTTTTGACACAATGATGTGAAGATTTAACTAGTAGTTTTGAGAATTTCAAATCTGATCTGAGAAATGTACCAAAGCAATTGAGAAAACCTGTAAAATAAATTACAATGGAAACAGTTTTACTTTTTTCATCAAATAAATCTCTTATTATAAATAAATCCCAAATAAAGCTCTTTGATGAGCATAAGACACTTCCTTTTTTGTGGAAGTGTATATGATTATTGTGGATATCTTTTATCTGATCTCCATTGTAAAAAAAAAAAAAAAGAAAGAAAAAAGTGTTGCATTCTTTTTATTTTTAGGTTGCCTTAAATGCATACAGAGGCCACTCATCTACTGGGAATTTTCAGGGATTCTCCAAATTCTATGTTGGGAAAGGGAATGTTCCAAATGTTAAGACAAACCAATCATAGAACCCTTTGGAAACAACGGTGTCTTTTATTAACACTCAGCAATGGTAGACTTTTATTATTTATAATGATTAAGTAGGCACACTGATTTCTCACATGAAGAATAATGAGGACCAGTTCAACAAATAAATATTAGCTGGTTTAATTAAAGGGGTACTTCAGCGCTGGGAAGATGAATCTGTATTTAAACTGGGTCATCAATGCAGTAGAAATGTGAAATTATTTTTGAATTTGCTGCCTTCTAGACTGAGAAAAGACAGAAAATGTATTTTTGTCTCATGGGGATGAAAGACTACAATTCCCAGAATGCTTCGCTGCCCTGTGAGGCCATTCCCAAAGCCACCAACTTAATTTTTGTGACTGAGTTGGAGAAGACACTACAGTTAAAAACTGAACTGTTCAATATAATGAGTGAGTCACAGCGCGAGTATCACAACACTGAGCACTAACTGCAGGAGTCAGATAAATGAGCTGAGCTCTGGAGGTAATCGGGACTACACTCGCGGCATACAGTCACAACGCGAGTTCAGTCTGGCGCGTTTCAGTTCATGCCTTTGCAAGCTTAACTTTCATAGAAATTAATTTGAGAAGTTAAAAGACTTACATTGCTCACCATAGCTCCATTTAAATGAGTGCCTGAGTACCTCCCATCGCCCATGCGCGGGTTCAAAACATACGGAAATGGCTCCCTCTGCTGGCTGTAGTCTTTAGCCTTTGGCCAAACATTCCTCCTATGATGCAAATATCGTCAATTTGCATCATAGGAGGAATTTTTCCAGAAATAAAATGCATAAATATCTTGTCTCAGGGGGATTTGAGGGGGGAAAGCACATTTGTTTAAATATACTGGTTTCTACTGATACAAAGCCATTTGCTAATCGCTGAAGTAACCCTTTAAGGCAGTGATTTTGAAATATAAATCATATTTCTTTAAGAACCATTAAGATATTCTTGGAAATGGAAATTGAACAATAAGGGTTTATTTTCCCCAAGGAGCAAATGTGACAACACAGGCATTTCTTAAGGTACTGTGATTGACAGGCACGTGTTCGGACTGCAGTTGTTCTCCTAGCATTGTAGTTAAATTACTTATAGGGATTTTGGGTCACAGAAACACAATCTAAAAGGAGGATCAATTGGTTCGTATATGCTGAGTTAGCATGTGCTAATCTATACATTTACTTTAGTGTTAACTGCAAATGAGATTCGCCATAGCCTGCTACAGAAGTTATAGTAAAGTAAAGTTAAATATAGAGCTGCGGTTTACTCTGCTGGGGCACCAAATCAGGCCACTAGCAGAAACGGGGTTGGAAGGAAGTGGACCTGTGTGCACAAGACTAAAAGGGGAAAACATCATGTGGATAAGATTTTTTATTTTTTTATTTTATTGCATTAACATCATTTGCATTTAAACATGTCCTACATTTTTACGCCTATAAAGAAATCTCATGAGAATGACATGAGGATTATAAGTGACTGTCAGGGTAGATTGCCAAATTCTATTAACAAAGTTAATTAAGCATAAAGTGTAATGACTTTAATTGTTTCTGCTGCATGTGAATATTAGCATTATTGAAATTGAATTTATATTTATTGCATCATTGTACAATTTAGAATCATTGAGATACACTTTTAGTTTTAAATTGATTTTTTTTTTTTTTTTATTAGTTTTGAACATACAGGTCTCATACCTGCGTATTTGCATTTATCTTAAAGCGTGTGTATGTCTGTGTATCATTTGTACCATAATGCACTAAATGCTTAGATTAACATAATAATAATAATAGTAGTAGTAGTAGTAGTAGTAGTAGTAGTAGTAGTAGTAGTAGTAGTAGTAGTAGTAGTAGTAGTAATCTATTAATCTATTTCCCCAGAAACTGTAAAACATATGCAGTAGTAAAATCAGATTCTGCAACTAAGGACATAATCCACAATGGGTTTGGCTCTGAGACTAAGAACAAAGCTTTGTGTTTTTAAAATATGAGTGTTTGGGGGCAAGACAGAAACCAACATGAATGCTGCTGGGGTTTTTCTTACTTATCTTTGCCATTTAGCAGATGCTTTTAATCCAAAGCTACTTACAGTTCACTAATTGCAGGCAGATTCCCCTCCCTGGAATAACATGGAGCAAAGTGTTTGGCTCAAGGGCACACAGAGCCAGATCCTATCTTTTGCCTTCAAATCTCCAGCTTCTGTCCTAATGGGCTTGGTTAATATGATTGTCCTACTGCCTCCCCAAAGGTCTAATGTCACCATTTTAAGAGGAAATGATTTAAACCCATGCTTAAATAAACAACAGACTGCATCTAAGTAATCATGTCATTCTGTTTCTGTATTGCAGTTAATAAAGTGCTTAGAGCAAATTCCACATTTAAATGCAATTCAATTTTTGTGTTGAATGGAAGTTATGTAGTTAAATAGCTAACGGGGATGTAAAAAAAATGGGTTGTAGCAGTGTTAGTAGTGCATTTTTTTTTTTTACCACAATTCTCTACAAGCCCATAGAGCAAATGCCATACCATATGTGTTAGCTGCTAACCACGCTCATAAACACGGTCATTGTTAAACCTTTTCACCACTACAGAGTTTATACTTCCTAATTCAACATTATTATGCTGCCCAACAATACAGTCAGAATGTGACTGGGTGAATAAAGCTGTTTTTGGGATAGGCTATGCCCCATAAGCATAAAAGTAAAAGCTCTTAAATGGCACACTGCACATCGGAGGTTTTGGAAGAAACCTGGTCCAGAACTGTGGTGATGGAAAATATGTTTGGTGTGGAGATGAGAACATATGGGCTGTAACTGTTTTCACACTGAGTCTCACCTTGCTGTGATACCTGGCTGACCTTTCAGAGCACACAGGCGATGCGAGTGGGTGGAGGATTAGGTTGGATTGTTGTTTGCCTTATTTTTGAACTAACGCTGTGTTTATAAAATATAATTCTTATAATGTATATGAGAAATGTTGGGCAGAAACTCACATCACATCACCATCACTCAACATCACATTTAAAATAAGAATCTTTTTTACTTTTCTTTGTACAGATATCTAAAGGTACAAAAGCTGTCACTTGGGTGATATCCTGTCAGATGGGCAAATACCCTGTCACTTAAGGTACTAATATGTAGGCTACTGTTAATGAACTAATATGCACCTTTTAGAGCAAAATAAAGTACCACGGTATACCTTTTGAAAGGGTACCGCTCCGGTAACTGAGAGCGACAGGCTGTGTGTTAATTCATTAAAATGACACGTTCTACTTTATGGTCTCATATAAATGTTTCAAACAAAATGTGTGCTAATATTCTTATATAGCATATGTTTAGGCAATGAGGAAAAATAAAATAAATACTGATATCAGGGCCAGCGTTTGCCCCCCTCCATCTCGTCTAGGGCAACCAAAGAGCTAGAGCCGGCCCTGACTGATATGAAAAATACACTATATTGCCAAAAGTATTGGGACACCCCTCTAAATCATTGGATGGAGGTGTTTCAATAACTTCCATGGCAACAGGTGTATAAAATCAAGGACCTAGGCATGCAGACACTTGTAGAAACATCTGTGAAAGAATTAATTGCTCTTAGAAGCTCAGTGAATTCAAGCGTAGTACCATGATAGGTTGCCAACTGTGCAATAAGTCCATTAGTCAAATGTCCTCGCTAATAAATATTTCACGGTGAACTGTTAGTGTTATTATAACAAAGTGGATCAATTGGGAAAAATAGAAACTCAGCCGCAAAGTAGTAGGCCACATAAAATCACAAAGTGGGGTCAGCGCATGCTAAGGCACACAGTGCACAGAAGTTGTGTAGTAGTGTAAAGCACGCCACCATTGGACTCGAACAGAGATGTTTTCTGGAGTGACGAATCATGCTTATCTGTCTGGAAATCTAGGTTTGGTTATTGCAGTGGAGAACGGTACTTGTCTGACTACATTGTGCCAAGTGTAAAGTTTGATGGAGGGTGGATTATGGTACGGGGTTGTTTTTTAGGGGTTGAGCTTGGCCCCTAAGTTCCAGTGAACGGAACTCTTAATGCTTCATTATACCAATACATTTTGGACAATTTCATGCTCCCAACTTTGTGGGAACACCCGTTCCAACATGACTGTGCACCAGTGAACTAGGCAAGGTCCAAAAAGACATGGATGAGCGAGTTTTGTGTGAAGGCCAGTATGTATTGGTATCCTGACCTCAAGCTGATAGAACACCTTTAGGATGAATTAGAGTGGAGACTGCAAGTCAGGCCTTTTTATCCAACATCAGTGTCTGACCTCACAAATGCACTTCTAGAAGAATGGTCAAAATTTCCCATAAACCCTTCCCTTGCCAGCTGAGTCATCACAACAAATGGTGGGCCAACTCAATTTTAAACCCTACGGATTCTAATGTTCTAAAACTTTGGGCAATATAGTGCATGTTTGTCCGCCACAGAGCAGGCTGCTTGTTGAAATACATTTGTATAAATGAAACACTGATACTTACAGTTATTTAAACAGTTAATGAAAGCTTCAGCAGCATAGCAGTTTGGTTTGTGAATGGGTTCCACCAGAGTTTCTCCACTGTCTCCTTACCTAATCAGATGGTTTGTTTGATTTTATCAGGAGGACAGTGCTCTCTGTTGTTTGTAAAAGGCACTGCAGTTGATACTAGGGGAAAACATTGAGTGAGCCTTATATTCCCATGAGAAGTACAAGGAAGTGGAATGAAAAATACTGCAATAAAATAGCTGAATTTGCAGTATACCACACAAACTGTATGTCCATTCTACACAAAGCTGTCTGTAACCAATCTCATAACAATAAGAGGTGGACATCTGCACTCACAAGTCAGTAAGCAAATAAATAAAGTATTATTATTTTTTACTTACATATAAACACTTTGCTTCTTCTACCCAGCAGTTATAGCTAGTCTTTAAATGTCTCTGGTGCATTAACCACTTCATACATGAATTAGAGTGTCACAATAAAGACTTCAAATAACTTTTAGCCTGAGACTCACTGATCCTTAACTAAAAGCTTTCAGGACCCTTGAGACAATCACTCAACACACCACATGATATTCAGTCATGTGGTACAGTCCAGTCAGACATTAAAGTCTAAATGCAAAAATACATTTAGAAGCTTTTTCCACATATGCAACTATTACAAAGCTACTAAAAAAAACTGTGTTTTGGTACATAGAAAATCCTTCCTAAAATGTCACTGAAGCCTTAAAGATAGGAATGAAGCCTTTGGTTATGATAGAGTTCCTCTATGACTGGAGGTTGGTTTTGAATGTCAGCCTGAAATAAGTAAAACATTGACTGATCTGGGATCCTCTGTGGCCAACAAAGGATGTCTAAGCCTAAGGCATACATTAGGGCCCCAAAACAATTCTGTATCCATGAAAAATTATAGTACTTGGACTGAAAAATTGAATACTTTATATTAAAGTGGTCAGTGTTAAGGCTGTTTTTGTAGTAAATTGGTAAACAAATGGAAATTGCTTAAGATTTGTAATAATATAAAACGTGTTTATGTTATTATTATTATTATTATTATTATTATTATTATTATTATTATTATATAACCATCAGTGGATAAACCCATCATCACCTCGAAACCTGATGACCCCCATGGAACCAAAAAAAAAACGAAAAACAAAGGGATTGCAGACCTCATCTGAAACACAGCACTCTAAATGTTTAATCATAATCAGTTTATTTACATGCTAAATAAAATGCAAATTCGTAATTGAAATCGTACTGTAAAAATGTATAATTTTGTGTTTACAGTTTTATTGAGGTGCATTCTGGGAGAGAATGATTGACATCGCGGCCATTTTGGCTCTGGCCAACCCGCTCCCATTGTGTGTGAGATAGTAAATACTGACACTGCCAGACAAGCCGAGCACAAATTTCACTGCGCGAATTAAAACACGTTCACCTGAGGTAAGTGCCCCAGTGCATCGCTGTCTTCTCTCTGATACACTTTTCAACAGCTTTGTAAAACTTTCCTCGAGAATAATGTTTATTTTGAGCGTTAAAACGTTAAAATCTCATCGTCTTTAAATGAGAAAGCCGATGGCGAGACGCGAGAGAAAACAGGCTCTCCTTTTCGTGTCGGAGGACACACTGAAATCCGTCCCACTTTCGTATGTCTCTATTTACTTCGGTTAAACGGCGAAAATTCGCGGCAGATATTACTTATAATCGACTATTTAGTTGCCCACGGATGCCTGCTACCGTATGGTGTTGTTGGTTTTGCGATGCGTGCATTGGATTTTGAATTTTATTTCAAAGTTTACGTCCTCCCCTGTGCTTCAATGCACGGACTCTCTAGTTGCCGTTCAAATTGCAGCCATAATCTTGCGGTTTAGGGCGGGGCTTAGACGGACTGATTTGCCCCCACAGCTGGCAGAACGGCCTGTGATTGGTTAGTTTTTTGAGCTCCTCAAATGCTATTGGCTACTGCTTGACTGTTGTTGTACAGTCACCTGTGATTGGTTAAAAGGCTGTCTCAGTCCAGACCGAGTGGTTGCTTTAATTTATTGCTTTTAATGTGACGCGCTGGAGGAAGTGGCCTGAAATAGCATATGAGACGGGGAGTCAAAAACCAAAACAAGTGTAGTGGCGTTATTTTTTGTAGAGATTTACTCACTTTCATAACTTAGTCTGTGCATGAGACTTAATATTTAATATTAAACGGCTAAGAGTAAGTACAGATAAAATATTGTACGTAAACTTCTTTTTTTTACATTACTGGCTTGTGTATATATAAATGTGCCCATGATTTACTGACTTAACTGTACTCTTAAACAGTAGGTACTTTCCTTTTTCTCAGGTGATATTGACTAGCAATGGCCCGTACCAAGCAGACCGCTCGTAAATCCACTGGAGGAAAAGCTCCCCGTAAGCAGCTGGCTACCAAAGCTGCCCGCAAGAGCGCTCCCTCAACTGGAGGAGTCAAGAAACCTCATCGCTACAGGTGATAGTCCAGACCTGTAAATGTGCACAGCAAAAAAAGGTTTACTCTAATGAACCCTGCATTAAGCACAATTTCTGTCTGCAGGCCCGGTACTGTGGCTTTGCGTGAGATTCGTCGGTATCAGAAGTCCACTGAGCTGCTGATCCGCAAGCTACCGTTCCAGCGTCTGGTTCGAGAGATTGCCCAGGACTTCAAAACTGACCTGCGTTTCCAGAGCGCCGCCATTGGTGCACTGCAGGTGCGTACATCTTGTTAACTGGTCTTGCTTTTATAAGTTCCTTGTAACTTGTTTTTTTAAATGATAATGGATCATTAACAGACTGATTTTATGTGTGTTCTTGCAGGAGGCCAGTGAGGCATACCTGGTTGGTCTGTTTGAAGACACTAACCTGTGTGCCATCCATGCCAAGCGTGTCACCATCATGCCCAAAGACATCCAGCTGGCACGCCGCATCCGCGGAGAGCGTGCTTAAACGCTCCCCTTCTTTGTATCACCCTCTTTATTTCTTTCTGTCTCTCCACTTGTTCTCCTCCTGCTTTTCTTGGTAGAGTTTAGAGTATCAGTGATGGGGAGTAACTTTGTCTCAGTCTGCTAGTGCTGTCTAAATTACGCGTAGGGTACCTATATGTGCATGTAACAGGTGCTGCTGATCACACACACACAAACACGCATGCACAAACACATACACACAAACATATATCCTCACACATTTACATTTGGAGCGAAAACGAGGTCCACCTATGCCCGGTTTAGGGCTACACATTCAAAATACGTGCAAAGAGAAGAAGTCTCACACTTACTCCACTGTCCAGAGAGAAAAACAGGGTGGTATCTGGGGTCAGTCTGCTTAAGGGGAGCGGAAACTTCCACAGCAGGGTGCTACTAAAACTGCCTCAGTCCACCTTACTGAAACCTGTCCATGCCAATCTCCTTCAAAACCCAAACCGGTTTGACCTGCCCCTTCCTGATCCATCCTGTCCTTACTTGCCCCTTAATAGTGGAAGTGAGTGTGGAGCCAGACTTCTTCTATCTGTGAGTGTCTGTGGGTGATGTGATCAGCAAAGCAGAATCGTATTCAACTGCAAACCAGCATCTATTGGTTAAAAAGTTGTTACTTGTAATATTGATTGATGATTACTATTATTGTTGATATGGTGTCTTTTTTTTTTTTACAATGCATACATGAATTGTACTTTAGGGGGAAAAAAGGATTAATCCGCCGAGAATCAGTTTGAATTTGTCTTCTTTTTTCTTTTTCATATTGTAGTGAAAGCCGATCCTGCTCCTCCTGTTATAACTTCAGGCAGCCACAGGGGGGCGCTTTAAACCAGCCTCTCATTCAATCTCACTGTTCAACTAACATCCTGATCTCCCTTCTCTTCTTTGTCTGTCTCCCACTATTTTGTGTCGTTTTTCACTCTTTCAATTCCAGTTTTGTCAAATTAAAGATCGGCATTAGAGTCACAGATTGTAGCAAAAAATATTCTTTATGTTTAGTACTCTAGTACTGAGTCTTTCACTTTGTTTGGTTAGAACTTTGCTCCTTCCTTCTCTTCGTGATACACAGTGTAACCTCATGTTTGTGCTTCTTTTATTTTTCTTATTCAGAAATTTAAATAAGCTGATCTTTGTACTTTCCAAATTTATCATATTCTGGTGGTAATAAATAGATGTCACACAAATTGACTTTTCAGTGTCGTTTATAAACACACCCAAACACATATATTGAGGTGGTATTTCAGAGAGCAAGGTTACAGTAAAACATACAATGAACTCTTGGTTGATTAACCCAAACCTTAGTCGAGGTATGCAGAGTTTTTTTTAATAGAAATTATTATAACATAGAAAACATCTGCAGATCAATTATGTTTATATACACCAGTCAGGCATAACATTGTGCATAACAGTGACCACTGACAGGTGAAGTGAATAACACTGAATATCTCTTCATCACAGCACCTGTTGGGGGGATTTACAGGTCCTTCTCAAAAAATTAGCATATGTGATAAATGTTCATTATTTTCCATAATGTAATGATAAAAATTAAACTTTCACATATTTTAGATTCATTGCACACCAACTGAAATATTTCAGGTCTTTTATTGTTTTAATTCTAATGATTTTGGCAAACAGCTAAAAAAATTAGCATATCATGAAAAGGTTCTCTAAACCAGCTATTAACCTAATCATCTGAATCAACTAATTAACTCTAAACACCTGCAAAAGATTCCTGAGGCTTTTAAAAACTCTCAGCCTGGTTCATTACTCAAAACCGCAATCATGGGTAAGACTGCAGACCCGACTGCTGTCCAGAAGGCCATCATTGACACCCTCAAGCGAGAGGGTAGGACACAGAAAGACATTCCTGAATGAATAGGCTGAACGAATAGGCTGTTCCCAGAGTGCTGTATCAAGGCACCTCAGTGGGAAGTCTGTGGGAAGGAAAAACTGTGGCAAAAACGCACAACGAGAAGAGCTGACCGGACCCTGAGGAAGATTGTGGAGAAGGACCGATTCCAGACCTTGGGGGACCTGCGGAAGCAGTGGACTGAGTCTGGAGTAGAAACATGTGCATGAAATGGGCTACAGGTGCCGCATTCCCCAGGTCAAGACACTTTTGGGCTACAGAGAAGCAGCACTGGACTGTTGCTCAGTGGTCCAAAGTACTTTTTTCGGATGAAAACTAATTTTGCATGTCATTTGGAAATCGAGGTGCCAGAGTCTGGAGGAAGACTGGGGAGAAGGAAATGCCAAAATGCCTGAAGTCCAGTGTCAATTACCCACAGTCAGTGATGGTCTGGGGTGCCATGTCAGCTGCTGGTGTTGGTCCACTGTGTTTTATCAAGGGCAGGGTCAATGCAGCTAGCTATCAGGAGATTTTGGAGCACTTCATCTGCTGAAAAGCTTTATGGAGATGAAGATTTTGTTTTTCAGCACGACCTGGCACCTGCTCACAGTGCCAAAACCACTGGTAAATGGTTTACTGACCATGGTATTACTGTGCTCAACTGGCCTGCCAACTCTCCTGACCTGAACCCCATAGAGAA
Organism: Pseudorasbora parva; assembly: GCF_024679245.1. Classification (NCBI taxonomy): domain Eukaryota; kingdom Metazoa; phylum Chordata; class Actinopteri; order Cypriniformes; family Gobionidae; genus Pseudorasbora; species Pseudorasbora parva. The sequence goes on from NC_090174.1 coordinate 33,468,922, forward strand.
TCTGTGGGATATTGTGAAGAGAAAGTTGAGAGACACAAGACCCAACACTCTGGATGAGCTTAAGGCCGCTATCGAAGCATCCTGGGCCTCCATAACACCTCAGCAGTGCCACAGGCTGATCGCCTCCATGCCACGCCGCATTGAAGCAGACATTTCTGCAAAAGGATTCCCGACCAAGTATTGAGTGCATAACTGAACATCATTATTTGAAGGTTGACTTTTTTTTGTATTAAAAACACTTTTCTTTTATTGGTTGGATGAAATATGCTAATTTTTTTAGATAGTAATTTTGGGTTTTCATGAGCTGTATGCCAAAATCATCAGTATTAAAAGACCTGAAATATTTCAGTTGGTGTGCAATGAATCTAAAATATATGAAAGTTTAATTTTTATCATTACATTTTGGAAAATAATGAACTTTTATCACATATGCTAATTTTTTTTAAAAGGACCTGTATTAGACAGCAAGTGAAACAAAAATTCATCAAAGTTGATGTGTTGGAAGCAGAAAAAATGGGTAAGCATAAGGATTTGAGTGAGTTTGACAAGGGCCAAATTGTCATGGCTAATGACTGGGTCATCTCCAAGCTCTTGTGGGGTGTTCCTGGTCTGCAGTGGTCCAAGGAAGGAACCGTGGTAAACTGGTGACAGGGTCCTTGGGTGGCTCACTGAGTGATAATTAAAATAATAATTTTGTTTCTCAGGAGCTGATGAGATATGCAATGTTGCGAAAGCACTTCGTAAAAGTGAAATGATTTGTGTAAATCCAGTGATCAAAAGTTTTTAGTGATTGGCTCATGGTGGCTGGTCTGTGTGTGCAATTCCACAAACCTGGAAGACATTCTGCAGTAGACATTTATAGAATAACAATTAAGCTAAATTGTAAATTAATTATTGATGGATGAAGTGAAACTGGTTCTTCGAATGTGTAATATATATATATTTTTTTGGATCTTGATTGTGAATTCCTCTTGGGGAAGCAAAGCATCACAGTGTTTATAGTCTTGAGAGAACACTGAACTGGGTAGTAGCCAGGATTTTAACATTAGAAAATGTAATGGGCTAATAATATTAGACTACTTAAATAGTACAGAAAAGACACTGGTCAAAGCCAAAACCAAGTGGTTAATTGAGTTTGGCTGGTGTTAAAGAAAAAACATCTAAACTAAACAAATGTGTTTTATGGATTGCACCAAAACCATGTGCTACGATACCTTTCTGCAGTAGAAGCATTGATCATAGCATAGCGACGTTTGCACATTTAGGTTTTGGTGTAGCTCATCCAAAAATGAAAATTCTGTCATTTATTACTCACCCTCATTTCTATATTGACGGCCCTCAGTGAATCTCTGTGATATTGTCACAGCAGAGGGAGGCAGGGAGCTTTCCTTCCAGCGGGATTCATAAAGCAGCAGAGGCAGACGCGGGCAGTATGGCTTTTGAAAAGACAAACTCCCAACACTCAGTTTACATTTGAAGTCTGAACTTGTGTGTTTGCACTTCCACGATAGATTCGTAAGGGTAACGAAATTAAGTTAGTTTACTGTAGGCTACTGTTTACTGCGCCGACATTTGAGCTTCAACAGCATAATATAAAGTGAGTAGCCTACCGGTAGCTATTAAAAAAGAACAGGAAACTGACTTTGATTTTTCCTTCTTTCTGTCTGATCGCTCCAGTCACCAGGTGTTATTAGACCACCTGTCATTCACAACCTAGGCTATATTTTTCCTTAAAGTGCTTTCACTTTTAGCTAGTTACAACACATTTGCATAGTTCTGAGTGTGTGTCTGAGAGAGAGAGAGAGAGAGAGAGAGAGAGAGAGAGAGAGAGAGAGAGAGAGATGAGTGTAACATAGTAATTCATTTTTTTGGTGTGTGTGTGTGTGTGTGTGTGTGTGTGTGTGTGTGTGTGTGTGTGTGTGTGTGTGTGTGTGTGTGTGTGTGTGTGTGTGTGTGTGTGTGTGTGTGTGTGTGTGTGTGTGTGTGTGTGTGTTTAAGTAATTGTGTCTTTGTATGCCTGTTGTGTGTGATTTGTCAGAATTGAAGGCTCAGCAGCTTCTCCTTTTGTCTTCTTGTATGAACTACAGACAATCTGTCACAGAGAGAGATTAATATTTGGAGAAACAGGGGGAGGGTGAGAGGAAAAGAGAGTTAGATAGATAGATAGATAGATAGATAGATAGATAGATAGATAGATAGATAGATAGATAGATAGATAGATAGATAGATAGATAGATAGATAGATAGATAGATAGATAGATAGATAGATAGATAGATAGATAGATAGATAGAGCAATTGAGGGAAATAAACTGATCTGTGTAAATTTTACTTATTAATTTAAAGAGAAGTTACACAAATGTTTATATGAAGAATCTATTTCACATGATTAACTTTTAAGAGATAAACATATATGTTCACTGTGAACTATAAAAATACACACACACACACACACACACACACACACACACACACACACACACCCTTCATCCTGGTAACAGTGCATGTGGTTTTATTCAGGTCAGAGTGGGATTATGAAGCACTCAGGAGGGGTTGGGGGGTGGAGAGAGAACAAGTGAGAGAGGGCATGAAGGATGGCACAGAGGAGAGAGATTTCTGTGAGTGTGTTTAGAGTGACAGAACTCCCTCTTTTCCTTTCTTAATACAGGGATACTGATGAGAGACATAGAGGAAAAATAAGGAGAAAGCAAGCAGACTGGAAAAAAAGAAGAAGAAGTACACACACACACACACCACTTCTGTCCAAAACTGTCACTTCATCAGATACAAATATCTGATACCAAACCAAGTGCCAAATACAAATAAATTATTCTAAACTCCAACATTATTTATTTTATTTTTTATTTATTTATTTTATTTTTTTATTTTATTTTATATATTCTCTCTCTCTGTGATGTAGTTCGTCACATAAACTTTGTGTATGTTATGCTAAATTAGGAAAACCAGATATATTTTTTTAAAATAAATAATGCATTTAAAAAAAAAAAAAAAGTTTCCAAAAAGGGGTTCCAAATCTAGCAATGACAGAAGAAAAATTTTCGGTTTCCAAATTTTTATTTGCCATTTCTTAAAATATTTTTTTTTCTAGTGTGCACTCAAAAAGTTGATGACCATATTTAGTCTATGGGAACTGTCACATTAATTTATTTTCTTTAATTCTATAAAAACTATTAGTCAACAACACTTTATCATTTGCTAATTGTAACATGCAAGTATTGATCAAGTAAAGCATTTCTCGTCACTGGCATTAGCACAGTTACAGCTCATTAGGAACAGTCTACACATGATAAAGGTAACCTCAAAAAATCAACACAACATAAAACAACTTTTAAATGTCAAATATAACTTTCAAATATAACTAAAAATATAACTTTCCCTTCACTAAAAAAGACAGCACTTAAGTTCAACATTTACTCTCCTGATCCATCCCTATGCAAAGCATGCTGGGAACTATCCACTGCCCAGTTCAGTCAGCGCAACATAAATGATTCCTGTAGTCCCAACACAAATGGTTTAGGTTAACTTAACAGTTTACAAATTCTAGTTCATTTAACGTAATAAAATTATTGCAATTAAGTAAAAAACTAAAGATTTATGTCATTTCAGCTTATTTTATTTAAATAAACTGAGCAAACAGCTAGACTATATTTTCTGAGCGTGGAGAAGATTCTGATCATCTAAATAACCTTTAGGGCAGTGGAAAGGTTCCATGGATTTTAAAGATTCTTCAATCGATTCCAATACAGAACCCTTTACTTTTCAGATAATTCTTTTAAATCGCTTATATGAATTTTTAAAATCATATACGCTTAAATGTATTGATTATTTGCATCCAAAATAAAAGTTAGTGTTTACATAATATATGTGTGGTGTGTAAAATGAATATGTGTATATAAATACACACACATGCATGTATATAAATATACATGCATAAATAAATATATTTATTTAAGAAAAATGTTATTTTTATATACTTTTTTATATATAAGATAAATTATAGGCTATACAGTGTATAATATTTCTTAAATATATACATGCATGTTCATTTATATATACATAATAATTATATACAGTACACACATATATTATGTAAACACAAACTTTTATTTTGGATGCGATAAATCACGATTCATCCCCCCCCCCCCCCCCATATAAACTAATGGTAAGACATTCATACATTTGGGCAGACAACTGTAACTTGAATTATTCTAATTTGTGGCCGAAATAAAGAATGATGGTATAATCATAGTGGAGGAGTCATAGCAGAGAGAGCAGAAACTGGAATCAACAGGAGGAGAGGTGTGGAGGAGGGAAAGAGAGAGAGGGAGGTTCAGTAATCCTGTTTAATTGCTTTAGGGTAGTGTTCTGTCGACAGTAAGGAGATTGAGGTGCTCTCTGGGTCATTGGCTAAAATAACCCCACACACCCGGCTACATGGGCGGGGCCACCCACACACCACACCATCACAGCAACACGATTACCAGACAACACCATCGCAACAGCCTTGTGGACCCCAGATGCCTCCTCCGTGTGGGCCACCTGTGTATCCAACCCCAGGATGTCTTAGTAATTCAAGGTGAAATGCTGGAAGTATGTGTATCCCTCCATTTTGTGTTTTTAAAACCAAAGTGCTGAACTTTGCAAGGGTAATTAATCTCCTTGTTTAATTGGTTAAAGAGATCCAACAATGAAAATTATCTCATCATTCATTTACTCACCCAAGTAGCTCCAAATCTGAATTTCTTTTACTACTTTACACAAAAGAAGATATTTTGAAGAATATGAATGCTCAAACAGCTATGGACCCCATTGACTTGTATAGTATGGCAAAAAAAGAAAAAGAAAAAGAAAAAAAAGAATGAACCATCAAAAAATAAAATAAAATAATAATTCAGGCCCAAATAGAATAGAATAGAATTTTCTTGTGACTGTTCACATCACAACAGGGGGTTTCATACACAGGTTTAGAACAACTTGAAGGTGAGTAAATGATGAGATAATTTTCGTTTTTAAGTCAACTATCCCTTTAAGTCAGTTTAAAGTTAATTACAGTTTGAATTGCCAGTCCCCTGCTGATACCAGGAAATCCCCAATAGAGGCCACTTTTGCATTTTGTGTTTTAATTTTAGACTTTGTTTTTCGCGTGCATATGATACGCACTTTATGGCGTATTATACATACGAACTCCCCACCCCCACCCCCCTAATCCTACCCAAGAGCGTGTCATATACATGCCATAAAGAGCATACCATATGGATGCCAAAATGAGTTTTGGCGTATACATTCCACAACATTGCACACTCGTACTATATATACAAATTTACATGTGATCGGTTGGCTATTTACTTTACATTTTGTACAGTAACTTGTAAATAAATAAAGCTATGAATCCCCCCCTTCCCTTCACGTATAGTCATTCGTGCTGTTAACTTAGTTTCCAGCCATGCTATATTAATGACAGTTAGTACTTCATCTTGCATAATCAATAAGAAACAAAGTTAGACAACTCTTGTGTGAATTCTTGTTAAACAAAGCCACATTTAATTGTGTAGTTAAACTAAGAATAAAATGTAAAACCTTTAGTTCCCATCTGAATGTTTTCGATCAAACCAATATAACAATAATTGTAAACACCAACATTTTTAAACACAAGATTACCCAAATAGAAAATATATCAACAGTATGACTATAATGCCATTAAATGAAGTTTAATTAAGTAACGAGTAACTCAAACTAACATAAAACAACATTACTTGTTATAAGTTAACATAATTTAAAAATACATAAATAACAGCAAGCTAAAAGCACTACACAAGAACTTCTAATGCTTCCCAGTACAGACAAACCAACCAAACTTATGAAAAAAAGTAGAAAGAACTCTGTCCCACAAGAAGCTTGTATCTGCAGAGAAACTGAGAGGTTCCCCTCCAATTATTTCTCTGTGGTGTGTGTGTGTGAGTGTTTTAGTGAATAGATAAATATCCAATATGTGTTGTGAAAACGATTTGACTGCATGTGTGTGTGTATATATGTAAGGTAAATGGTTAATAATAATGACTGATCGGTAGACTTAAGGAGTTCCTTCACTCTCAGCCAATCACAGAGCAGATCTCCTTTACAGAGGAACAATCTTCACCTGTTCCAAAATGGGCCCCCCATTCCACCTCTGAGATCACATGAATCCTGCCGATTCATTCCTGTTCATCATCAAAATGTCTCCGGCATTTCAAGCATTAGTTCTATTTCATTTATTCTTCATGCATCTTCTCATAATTCTCCCTTCATCTTTGTTTTTTTTCTTCAATCGCTCACTTTTTCTTCTACAGCACCTGGAATTTATGATCGAGGCAGTCCACAGTGCTGAAGTTGAGCTTCCAGGCCTGCTGGTCCTTGTAGTCCAGGCAGTCTACGGAACTGAAACCCAGAGAAGAGGTGCTGTATCCTTGGGAGGAGAGGGAGGGTGACTGGCTGAGCGAGCCGCCCATAGAGGGCACGGTGAGGGGAGAGAGGGCACCCCCACTCGCAGACAGCTGAGTGGTCATGGGAGAGAGGTACGGGCTGCAATCCAATCCACTGAAGTAAGGAGAGGAGCTGTAGCCCTGGCTGTAGGTGGAGGGCTGACCGTAGCTCATGGGATAGGGAGCGGGGCGCTGCACGCAAGGCGTGCCGGAGCCACATAATGGATCGGGAAGGGGAGATAGAGAGGTGGGACTCCACACAGAAACAGGTGCTGTGCCTACACTGGCACTAGGGGGCACTGCCTGGACCGGAGCAGCCACCACAGAGGAGCTTGCACCAGGATCAGAGGTCAGCTCTGGGGGTGGAGAGGACTTCTTTTTGGGGGGACGGGGCTTGGGCTGACCGCTCGTCTGCTGTTGCTGTTGGCGGCATTTAGCACGACGGTTCTTAAACCACACCTGAGAGAAATAGGTTAAAGATTAAATAATTGTTTGACTAATTTCTCCTTTGGTCAAAAAGGATGTGATGGTGATCTCAATCCAGGTATCAAGACCTGCCTTAATAATGGGCCTCACACACACTGACTTTAACTGTCAGAGTCTGTGGTCACTTTCAGTACTTAAATTAGAATTGATTCAGCTTTTAACACACTGTACATATTTAGTTGTAGATATATTGTTTATCTTCCTTGCATCATATCAAGTAAGTGTTTGTTAGATGCTGGGATAAATGCATTTTATTTTATTTGAAGAGCACTGTCTGTTTCTGCTACATCAGTCATAGGACAAGTGTGCAGAAAGATGTGTCTCAGTTTGAGGAGGACAGACTCACCTGAACTCTGGACTCGGGAAGGTTGATTTTCAGAGCCACCTCTTCTCTCATGAATATGTCTGGGTAGCGTGTTTTGGTGAACAGGGCTTCCAGAATGTCCAGTTGGGTGCGTGTGAAGGTAGTACGCTCCCGGCGCTGCTTCCTCGGAGTGGCTGTTCATAAAAACATTCACACCATACAGTAAGAGAACAACTTTATTTTCTAAGGTTGAAAAAATGCATATAAAAGAGAAAATTGAAAACTGTATGTTTTACATGGTAGCATCATCAATGTTTAACAGTCATTAATATGGCTGATGTTGGTGAGAGAAAGGGGAGGGATTTGGACTGTCCATTGTCATGATAGATAGATAGATAGATAGATAGATAGATAGATAGATAGATAGATAGATAGATAGATAGATAGATAGATAGATAGATAGATAGATAGATAGATAGATAGATGGATGGATGGATGGATGGATGGATGGATGGATGGATGGATGGATGGATGGATGGATGGATGGATGGATGGATGGATGGATGGATGGATAGATAGATAGATAGATAGATAGATAGATAGATAGATAGATAGATAGATAGATAGATAGATAGATAGATAGATAGATAGATAGATAGATAAATAGATAGATAGATAGATAGATCTGTCTCTAAGGCCGTGCATAAAGATCGTTTCTGACGTCAGTATTTTTATTTAGGCCTATTTATTAGTGATTTATTAATATTTACATACAATTGTTTTTTAAATCCATTCAGTCTTATTTTTATTCTTTACTCAGTAGGCTACTATTATGATTTTTTATTTTTTATTTGTAACAAAACGGGCGAATAAAACAGACGAAATCTGGTTACATTTTTTAAAATTAGGCTGCTTTTCATTACGGGCTAAGTTAACTTAAACATGCAGGAAAATACATAGGCTACAATCACATAACATTCAAAATTGAAAGAAAATGATTGTTTTTTACATATTAAATCAAATTCTTACAACGACAAATACGTTTTGTGTAGGCTAAATAACCCTATTTAAAATAATGAATTTTAAATAGGTTGCCTAGCCTATATATTTTATATCTATAGGCATTTTTTTTATATAGACTTATTTAATTTTTTTTTAGAACTTGGGCACTAAGTTTGTTAGGCTAGTACTACGTGAGCAAGTTCAGTAAACGTCCATCAACTATCAACTAGTGAAATTAGGCTATATTTACTTTGCCTAAATTGTAAGGGGAAAGGGACAATGCATGCAAAAAGGAAACTCAGGAAAGATGAGGATACCTTTTAGTTTTGTTTGTCCCCTCTCTTTTGACTTCGACGACCACGAATATTATTTAAAAATCGGACACAAACATATTATAAATTATTAATGAGAAATAACTGACCTGGGTAGCCGACGGCGGTGTGGAGCAGGTCCATTCCTGAGGCGGACAGTGTTAACCCGTTCACAGCATAATGGGGCTGCTTTATGTAGGACATCATTCTTGGGACGGCCGCGTCTCTCGCACACTCTCTCTATTGCTCTCTCTCTCTCTCTCCACTCCCTCCCTCTCTCTCTCTCACACACTCTCTTTTTTTCTTTTGTGACGCTCTTTTTACGGGTCGGGGGTCGCGCTCTGCCACTGACGGCCGCGTGTCTGTGCTCGCGACTGGCGCGTGCGGTGCTCCTTAAGTCTCGCGGCTCCAAACACCTGTAGATGTTTTCCCGGTTGTCAGTGCCTTGAACAAATTTACACGCTACCCCGTTTAGCTATGTTATTCATATCGTGCGGAGTATCAAAGATGAGTTTAGTTTAATGTGAAACCGTAAAAGCAAATGTATTATTATAGCGAAACAAAAGTTTTGGAGGTTTTGGAGCTGTTTAGGCGCGTGTCCCTTGGGCAAGACCGATCAGGAGCGGGACACTAGAAGAAATAAGAGACCGAGCAGCTAATCAAGGGGCATCTCTCTCTCTCTCTCTCTCTCTCTCTTCTCTCTCTCTCTCTCTCTCTCTCTCTCTCTCTCTCTCTCTCTCTCTCTCTCTCTCTCTCTCTCTCTCTCTCTCCTCCAACTTTGACGTGTATCACGTGCTATAGGCCTATAGACAGTAAAATATAGCCTAGTATATATAGAGTAAAGTATACCGTAGGCCGATATAAAGCCTAGCAGTAAAGAAATTAAAGGGGGAAAAAAACTCAAATAGGCTATATCGAATCTATTGGCTTAGGCTACAGCATGTTCATAAACCATGAACAATGACCCAAAATGTCACAGATATATTTTTATATGTTTCTAATAATATTCTCTAGATATACTAGTTACCTGTGTTACGAACCGTAGTAACCATGAATTAATTACACCGGTGTAAGTATTTTACACTTAGTGTAGCCTATTTGAAACGCTGTAGGCTATAGAAAAATGTGCCCTATAGCCTACAAATGTAAAAATGCACCCGAAAGCAAAAATAGTTCCAGCTATAAGGGACACAGCCTTACAAGCAATGTAAATAAATAAAAAGCGTAGGCTGTATAGGCTTGTGCATGTTTTTGTTTTTCGTAAAATAATTTACATTCAGTTTGCAATGCTTTTTCGTAAAATAATTTACATTCAGTTTACAATTTGCATAATACAATTTCGATTTTAAAATGCTTTGTTTTTCGTTTATTAGCTCTATATTTTTGCTATCTTTATAGAAACGTTAGGCTACTGAAATGGCTGCTGTTGACGGAACAGTCATTTGAACACACACTTTTCATTCGTTAATCAAATGATTCCGGATATGAGCTTAATGTTTCTTGTGGACATTTTCTTGTTCAGCCTCTTTTTACAGTTTTACATTGCAACTTGAATAATATAAATCATTTATTTGACATAATTTAGTTATTAGGTTAATATCAGTTAATTGATAGCAAACTTTTACTAGCCTATGTCTTGACGAAACGAAACTGCATATCACTAAAATATTTCACACCACATGACATGGTTTGTAAAGTTTGTAAAATTAGCCTGCTCTTTACATTTTATTTTTTGACTAGACCTGATACACACACACACACACACACACACACACACACACACACACACACACACACACACACACACACACACACACACACACACACACACACACACACACACACACACACAAACGCACGCACGCACAAACACACACACACGTTTGTTTTAGTGATATATGTGAACATAGGCGTAATGTTTTTTATACTGTACAAACCGTATTTTTAGTTTCTCAACAAACAAAAAAAACTCGTCCTGTATGATTTATAAGCAATTTGAAAAGTGGGGACATGGCCAATGTCCTCATATTTCACCCTCTCCTTGTAATACCCACCTCTTATCCATGTCATTATACACATTTGTGTCCTCATATATGTCACAAACACACACACACACACACACACACACACACACACACACACACACACACACACACACACACACACACACACACACACACACACACACACACACACACACACACACACACACACACACACACACACACACACACACACACTGCTGAATTATTCTAACATGATATGTAAATAGTTCCTGAACCCTGGATAAAGAGGGGAAATAGAAACTTCTAGAGAAAAATAGAACATACACCACATGGGGGGGGGGGGGGGGGGGGGGAGACAGGACCCAAAGGGGTAAATAGAGGAAGAGTTAAGAAATGTATGGATGAAATGTTTTATGTGAATAAAAAAAACATTAAGACTAGAAGGACGAGTGTTATCTTGACCAGTGATGCTAAATGAAAAGCTAAAAGAAGATAGACAACCGCCATTTGAAAGGATGTTAAGACAAAGGAGAGGATCTGCAGCTGAATTTGCTGTAATGGAGCTATTTGACATTTTAACTATGTATTATAGAATGAACATCACATGTTTTATTTGAAAGGTTTTTGAGATTTGAAATTGTTTGTTTGAGTGTAAGTACAGAGAGAGAGGGAGAGGTGAGAGAAAGGCGTCAATTGGCACTCAAGATGAACTGAATGTGATAGGTTGGCTTTAAACAGACGCGGTGCAAACAGGGTTATTTGGCTGTGACTAGATGTCATCCCTACTAAGTACAGCAAAAACTCAACAGCCAAGGGACAAAGGAAAATGTCGGATTCTCTTAATTAAAACTTGTATATGTCTTGCCTAAAGATGTGATACAATAGTATAATTCTGAACACAAGAATGAGAGTTACAAAATGTCTTGACAAATTTGGTGACAAATAGGAGTAGAATATGACTTGCTGAGACTGTTGCTTTGGGTTCAGTCAGCTTGCTTTACCAAATAAAGCAAAAAAAAAAATTTATTTTTAGGTCATTTGAAAAAGAAATATGAGATGGTATAGGCAAATCTTAGAAAGAAATTCAAATATCTTTCTTCTTTAGAATCAAGTTTATTTTGCTACACACATACAAACAATATTCCATCTTTCCCCCTCTCCCCCAATCAATGTAACAAATATATATACAGGCTTAGTTATAATAGTATAATAGTTAGCATGTCAGCTCTTTATTTATATATATATAAAGTAAAGAACTGACATGAAAAATTCTTTGTCTGTTTATTTATGCGACACATTAATAATAAGGCTACTAAACATTTTTTTCTTGTAATTCTTTAATACTTTACTGTACGAACAATACAATTATGAAGAGATTATTTGTTGTTGTTCTGTGTCAGTATAGGATGTTTGTATGTTTATGTGTTTAGGATCTGGGCTTGTGCGCTTGCAGAAGGCAAAGTTTTGTGGAGGGTGGGTCAGAGGGGGGTGGGGGGTGGACCAGTCCGTCCATCTGGCAACAACCAGCTACGCAGCACAAGAGCAATTATGGAAGTGGACTAAACTCTAATCCGCAGGCACACGCGCGCGCGCACACACACACGCGCGCGCACCAGAACACATTAGCACAGAAATACACAGCCGACAGTGACATTGCAACAAACATTTAATCTGAGTTAGATAGATGAAATAAACAAAATGTTCCTACGCAAATAGAGGTAAAGGAAAGAAAAACGTGAAGATGGATTGGGGTAAAGAAGGGAGAGAGAGAGAGAGAGAGAGAGAGAGAGAGAGAGAGAGAGAGAGAGAGAGAGAGAGAGAGAGAGAGAGAGAGAGAGGAGAGAGAGAGAGAGAGAGAGAGAGAGAGAGAGGGGTGGGCCGCATCATTGCAGGCACACTGCATCAGTTAATCCAGATTAGGCAGTCTAAAAAGGAGCGGCTTAATCTGCAGGCCAGCCAGTAATACACAGACCGCTGTCAGCACCAATCACTCACACAATTCTAATCCTCAAAGAAACACACACGCTGGACACACGCACGCACACACACAAACAAACACACACACGCTCTCTAAACAGTGTGAGTTAAGCATGAATATATAACAATATTCTCCACAGTGAGACTACAGATTCATCAAAAAGTTGGAATATGCGCTAAATAAAGCAGTGTCTCTTCTTCTGACTACTTTAATCTCTCACAAACCAGTGACTGGAATCACTTCATAATACAGGTATTCAAAACAACTGGTGAGCAATGTATAATGCAGACTGTTTCTATGTGAAGATGTTGTGATAAGGCAGCTATTTGCTGATAATCAAAATATATCCCATATGTCATGTGCACAGACTTTGGGTCACAGTCAGATTAAAAAGGGGTTTAATGTCAGTGGGGCTATATGCTAAAAAGGGCCCCAATAACCAGTTGACAGCTTCGCTGGCCCTCTAGTGGAGATTATGTTTATTTATCTAGAATCAATTCAGTTTTAAGAAATTTTACTGATAAACAAACAAAAGACATGGTGCAAACACAATGTAGCCTAGCCTACACAAACGTCCTCACTGTGTGTGTATATATATATATATATATATATATATATATATATATATATATATATATAATTCCAATTATCTAATTATCCAATCACATGGCACTTGATTCAATGCATTTAGGGGCGTGGTCCTGCTCAAGACAATCTCCTGAACTCCAAACTGAATGTCAGAATGGGAAAGAAAGGCGATTTAAGCAATTTTGAGTGTGGCATGGTTGTTGGTGCCAGACGGGCCGGTCTGAGTATTTCACAATCTGCTCAGATACTGGGATATTCACATAACCATATTAAAAACAATGGTGTAAAAAGGGAAAAACATCCAGTAAGCCACAGTCCTGTTGGTGAAAATGCCATGTTAGAGGTCAGAGGAGAATAGGCTGATTGATTCAAGCTGATAGAAGAGCAACTTTGACTGAAATAACCACTCGTTCCATCGATGGGTTACAACAGCAGAAGACCCCACCGGTTCCCACTCATCTCCACTACAAATAGAAAAAAGAGGCTACAATTTGCACAAGCTTACCAAAATTGGACAATTGAAGTCTGGAAAAATGTTACCTGGTCTGATGAGTCTCGATTTCTGTTGAGACATTCAGATGGTAAAGTCAGAATTTGGCGTAAACAGAAAGAGAAAATGAATTCATCATGCCTTGTTATCACTGTGCAGGCTGCTGGTGGTGTAATGGTATGGAGGATGTTTTCTTGGGTCACTTTAGGCCCCTTAGTTCCAATTGGGCATAGTTTAAATGCCACGGCTCACCTGAGCATTGTTTCTGAACATGTCCATCCCTTTCTGACCACCATGTACCCATCCTCTGATGGCTACTTCCAGCAGGATAATGCACCATGTCACAAAGCTTGAATCATTTCAAATTGGTTTCTTGAACATGATAATTAGTTCACTGTACTAAAATGGCCCCCACAGTCACCAGATCTCAACCCAATAGAGCATCTTTGGGATGTGGTGGAACGGGAGCTTCTTGCCCTAGATGTGAGAATGCTTTCAGCACCTTGTTGAATCAATGCCACATAGAAAGGCAGTTCTGAAGGTGAAATAGGGTCAAACATACTATTAGTATGGTGTTCCTAATAATCCTTTAGGTGAGTGTATATATTTGTGCTTCAATTAAGAAAAAGGCTATTCAAAAATAACTATTTGAATGTACAAATATCTTGAATGTATAATGTATGTGTGTGTGTGTGTGTGTGTGTGTGTGTGTGTGTGTGTGTGTGTGTGTGTGTGTGTGTGTGTGTGTGTGTGTGTGTGTGTGTGTGTGTGTGTGTGTGTGTGTGTGTGTGTGTGTGTGTGTGTGTAAGCTGTCCATTCCTATTAAACAACTCACAAAAACAATCTGTTTCTCAACCCAATTAGAGAAGAAAACAGATTCATTTTTATATAGTATGTCTCTATTATTACATAGTAGGCTGTATTTATGGGGTGAAAATGTATATTTTGTTTGTAAGGGACCACCATGCTAATGGAACTTGTTTGTGAAATAATGATACTTTGTCAGGAAGTTTGTCTACATTGTAGTTGCAGCACAAAATAAAGTTTAAACCACTAAACTGGTTAAGGCATTATGCGTTAAATGAAATAGGCTAATGCATGCAATTTCGCCCCCTGTTGGAGGAAACACTAATAAAACTAATAAAATAATAGCAATAGTATCCCACTGGTTTCAGTTTAATGCATATTAACCACAAAAAAAACTAGACACATGATAAATAATCAAGAAACAATGTGGTGTGGCATATTCGCGCTTAATAAACATAAGTGTATTGTGTATCATTGTCGGCGACAGGTGATGACGACAGCCTCAGTTGGACTCTGATTTGTCAGGCGGTTTGAAAGACAAATGATTGGTTTAATTATCTCACAGCCCGCCCACACACGGATGTTGTTTTGTCACTAGTGTGTCACTAGTTTTTTTCTTTTTTTTCTGTTGTGATCGTCTGTAAGATGTTGCCGGATATAAAAGGTTTGTGTCCATTTGTGGAAGACAGTTTTAGTCGTTTTCCCTCGCAGAGTAACATATACGGACTATGTCAGGCAGGCGAGCAGGAATTACTGGCAGCGACTCTGAAGGGGAAAGTAGTGTGCTTCAGATACCAGGACCTGCAGAAGAAGATCAGACCGGTGGCCAGAGAGATTCAGTTCACATATATACCAGGTAACAAACTGTTCGTTTGCTTAGAAAGTATTTTGTTTTAGCTGTCTAATGCAAAAACGTTTCTTGTTTTGTTAATAAAGTTGATGCAGAAATCGTCTCTATTGACGCCTTCAACAAAACAGCACCTAAAAGAGGACTGGTGGTAGGAATAACCTTCATTAAGGTGTGCATCATAATTAACTGCCTTAAGTAACGTGTTTTAAACTAAATGGAACATTTCCCTCGCTCACTCTCTGTCTCCATCCATGAGAGCTGACATTTTTGCAGCATTTTCTGGTTAATGCATTTTTATGGTGATCTCTTTCCTCTCAGGACTCGGGAGATAAAGCAACTCCTTTCCTTAACATTTACTGCGATTATGAACCAGGGTCAGAGTTTAACCTGGAGTCTATTGCACGTGAGTTTGTCATATTGTTCAAAAAACGTGTTTGAGACAAAGAAGAATTCACAAATCACATGAAATTGGTCCATACTGAATAATCTGAGGGTTTCATCTTGTTGACAGAAAGCTGTCTGAACCTAGAGCTCCAGTTCACTCCCTTCCAGCTCTATCACACTGAGTGAGTGTGTTGTTGTGTTGTTCATTTATGTTTCATGATCTTTTTATATTTAAATAGCAGTGTGTTGTTTTCGTTGAAAATCAACAAAGTTTTAGCATTCAGAAGTATGTTTGATTTGCAGGGTGCATTGTGGAGATGGATCCAGCGAGACCGTCTTTCTTCTCAGCGGGCATGATCAGCGTATACATCTTTACAAAGAGGTCAGCTCAGCTGAGTTAGCATAAGGCTTTGCTTTTGCTCTCATATTTTTTATAGTAAAGATTTAAAGTTCATCCTCTATGTCTGATTGGTAGAATGCCTCTTTGCACCAGTTTGAGGAACAGCCAGTGGAAAGACTCTTTCCTGAACTGCAGGAGCTGCCAAGCAAGTGAGTGTTTACTTTTCTGAAGTTCAGGTTTGGATAATGAGCTTTTATGTTAGATGTAATCAATTAATACTTGGTATTTTTATATGTACTTTGTGTGCATTGCAGTGTATTATGGTTAGATGTCTTAAGTATTGATCAAAACCGACGCCTCACTGCTTTTGGATGTCAGAACGGTACTGTGGGACTTTCTGTTGTCAACCAAAAGGAGCCTGGTGAGAAACACACTTCAATGGTTTTTCTTTTCTGTTCTTAAAATGTAATTTAGTCTAATAAAAGTTCTGACTTTCTTTGCACATTTACTGCATTAGAAATTCTCCAGAACTGGCGTGTTCAGCATGACAGCCCCATCTCCACTGTGCTACTGTTTCCTTTGAAAGAGCAGCACCAGAACACTGAGACAAACAGTGAGTAATACAGCTCATATTATCACCAGTTATAAAGAGAATGTAAAACATAGATATTATTCCCTAGAGAGTATGCTTTTGTCTAACATGAAAGTCTGAGTTTTAAAGCTCACATCCAAAACACTGTGAGTTTAAAATATAGAGTCTGAGAGGGATTAATATGCTTTTGAAATGAATGTTTTTGAAAGAAAGCTCTATTTTTTTTAACAAAAATACAGTTTAACTGTAATAATGTACAATATTTTTATAATGTATAATTTTATATATTAAACAATGTTAGTATTTTAATCCTGTGATGTCATAGATGAATTTTCACATCATTACTTGAGTTTCACATTATGCCAGGCTGCAGGTGAGAAAGATTTACTTTCGCGTTCACAAAGACCACATACTGCGCATGCACTACAACCTTATCCTCATGAAAACAATGCATTACAGCTTTAAATAATAGTTTTATTTAAATAGATGTTTTGTGATTATTTTGCGGTGAAATGACGAATTATGCAGAATCGTGAAAAACTGGAGACTGACATGATCCTTTAGAAATCATTCTGATATTCTGATTTGCTGTTCATGAGATTTTTTTTTAATCTATTATTACCAATGTCAAAAACAATTGTGCTGCTTAATATTTGGGTGGAAACTGATTTTTTTTTCAAGATTCTTTGATGAATAGAAAGTTGAAAAAGCTATTATTTGACAGATTTTTATGCAAGGTTATAAATGCTTGCTAAGCTATCTGGTGTTAGAAGGTTAACAGTTTATGACCCAAGACCATTTGTGAAAAATGAAGAGCAAGAGTCAGGAGTGAAATGAATTAAATACAAATTTACTGAAGGATAGTTTGCAGTTTCATTAGCAGAAGCCAGCTTCAGGTCTCACAAGGAGTTCGTAGGCTGCACTCCCTCTCTACCCTTTCTTGTCACCCCGCCTCTCATACATACAGTTGTACCGTTTTTAAGGTCTATCCACGTCATTACTTAAAGTTGGATACTGATTGGCTCAGAGAAAATGCAGTCATGGGAAATTTCCACACATTGTCCGTTAATCAAATGCACATGTCCATAGACGTGCTACTTGTTGATGCTTTCACCCTGGAATTAGGCCTGTAGTGTCCTTCCAGGTTTGGAGCAGGCGCCACCTTGCCCAGAACAACAAATCCACACATCTCTTAGGATGCCTATTCTCAACAGAATATTTTGCACATAGACAGATACACAGTCTCTCCAAGGTTGGAGCTGATTAAGCTCCAATTCTAACTAGAATGTTTCCCAAAACAAACTGATAGCATGTGCTTTCTTTTAGTGAGAGGTACAGACAATAGTACAGGGAATATTCATCTTTATTCTTTGGTGTTTCAGGAAGTTTTTAAAATTAAATATAATAGATTAAAAAAAAAGAAAAGACAAATCCATATTTCATATCTGGAAGCAGAGCTAAGTAAGCAAACACTGTTTCTGCACTCCTGGGGCCTGTTCTTCGTACGTGGCTAACTCAATTAGCTGGATTTGATTGTTGACGATTTGGCTTGATCTCGGATTGTTTGGTTCTTTAAAGCTCATCCTGGACTTGTTGTCATAGCAACAGGTCCGTTAGCTTAAACCTGCTCGGGAGCAACTTATTTAATGTAAACAGGATTAGATTGCATCTTGAGGTGATACTTAAAATCTGTTCCAGCCACTGCTACTTTATTACAAGAGTATAATAATTTAAAATAATAAATATAAAAGTTTATTTGAAAATAATATTTTAATGTTGTGTAAAATGTGTGTATAATACTATAGGCACAGTCACTTGGTTGAGAGATTCATTTGTGAATTGTGATGGAATAATTACTTTATAGATGTATTGGAGGTTTACAAACATTGTGCAGTTAATCTTTTTTTTTTATTATTGCCAAAAAACATGTAAAATACAGCAAAGAAGATATATTAATACACATATACAACACAAATTAAATAAAAAAGAAATAAAAAGGAACAATGAAACAAAAAATGCCAGAGTATACAAACCTTGATAAATTAATCAAAACAATTATATTCTTTAAGAATATTTCAAGTCTTTCTTGCTTTTTTATTCATGCTATTCTTTAAACTGGTGCAATAGTCCTTAGTCTCCTGAAGAAAATGAATAAAATGTGGCTTGGATCCTGACCATTTCTTCTTGTGTATATGAAATTTTCCCCAAATAATAAAAAGTTGTGCAATAAAGGTGAAATTAGTATTATTATCACGTTCATTTGAATAATGTATACATATATCAAAATAATTTTATTTAAATATAATATAATATTTGTTTTCCTTCTAAAGAAATTTTCAATGTCCACCCAAAAAATCTTTGTGTATATACAATCACAAAATAGATAAATAATAGATTCTTTTTCTTTTGAACAAAAATCACATGAATAATCAATATCTAAATTAAACCTCTCTAATACATTTTTAGCAGGATTTATACCATGTAACATTTTAAATGTAACTTCTTTTACGTTATTATATAAGCAGAATGGTTCACAAATACACCAAGCTTTATTCCAGTTTATATTCCTAAATACACTGTTCCACAATAAACTTTTATGAGTAGGTGTTTCACCTGTTATAATATCCGTAATATGTTTATTAGTGTGTTTCAGAATGTCAATGTCTCCTAAAAACATGCTGTCTTGAACATATACTGCCTCAGAAGAATCACTTCCACACACTCTTACAAATTGTATAACTTGTTGAGGTATGGGACCAAATACAACAGCATACTCTTTTGGTGTAACTGGAAACCCAAATTTATCCAAAAATTCACTATAAGATAATAAAATACAGTTTGAATTTAAAAGTTGTTTAACTAACACAATGTTGTTTTCATACCAATTATTATAGAAGAGAGATCTATTTTTATATTGAATGCATCTATAAGAGTGATGACGGATATTATGGGATATGGCTTAATGCAGCGCAAGAGATACAGATAATTTGATCTTGACTGTTAAGAAACTTTAATTAATATTCTCACATAACAAATCTGCTTCAAATTGAATTAAAAATTAAATTAGAACATTAAAATCAAAATGTAAAGTGTGTACAAATATTATAAAATCGTGAATATAAATAATTAGGAATAATGTTCATCAAAACAGTGCCAATTTAATTTATCTAACTTTTATGTTGGTTCGTTCGTTTGTCTGTTTCCTTATAAAGGTTCTTTTTTTTTCTTTGACAAGTTTTTTGCCAGGTGGCTTTTTAATTATATGATGTCATTACGTTGTTTTGACGCCAGCCAATCTTTGCATTGCTGATCGTGGTTTCGAGTATCGATGCATCTGCCCTCTTCAGTGAACACAGGCACGAGCAGTGATCTCAGATAACTTAATCCAGATATTTTAATCCAATCCGCAAATTCGTTAGAAGAACCAAATTAGCCAGATATGATTCATCGGGATTAAAAGATCTGGGATCTATCAAATCATCTTGGATGTATTAAGCGAGGTACGAAGAACGGGCCCCTGGCCTGTTAGGGGTGTGTGACAAGTTCAAAATCCAAAAACACAACATCTTGTTGCTATCAAGTGTTTAGTGACACATCACACATCTCTTGGCCAGACCCTCAGCCACTCCTCAGAGACCAAACACAAAATTTAGAAAACAAGAAACAATCAGTGGTTCTCTTAAGCAAAATCATCAGTGGAAAGAATCATTATAATAATATAAGAAGATTAATATTGATTAAGGCATTGATTACAAATTGTATATATATATATATATATATATATATATATATATATATATATATATATATATATATATATATATATATATATATATATATATATTCATGTAGTCTAGGCTTTGTTATTAATCTCTCTTTGTCTGTCTTTCCTCCACAGATAGTCAAAGGATAACATTTAATCTGTTGGTAACCAGTGCGATAGAAATTGCTGTTGTTTACAGGTTAGAGTCTCTTAAGCATGCTTTTTGTGTGCCATGTGTCTGGTTGAGTGTAAAATTATTGTGTGTGTGTTCAGGGATGTAGAGCAGTATGGATTGAGCAGACAGCTGTGTTTGGCAGAAAGCGACCAGTGTGATGCGGTTCTCTGTGCTCTTGTTGTTGATCTGGACTTTGACGGGCAGCATGAGTTGCTGCTGGGAACATATGGGCAGGTAGAGTGCTGTATTTAAAATACAGAAATGCATGCAAGAGAACAAAAGTATGCCCCAATGAAAGAGTTTATAATACTGGTGGTAATTTGAAATATAAGCAGCTAACCAGTATGCACAATGATGTTGTTTGTGATTTATAGGACCTACTCTGCTACAAATTTCCCCAACCAACAGGAGTTTTGGAAGATAAGTTACAGCTGTTGTGGAGACGGAGTTTTAAAAGTCCCCTACTGTCACTGATTTATCTTGACCTGGCAGGAGATGGACTAAGAGAGTTAGCTGTTCTTACCTTAAAAGGCCTGCATATACTTCAGGTGACTATCACTGAGCTGATTTATTATTATTAGCATCATCATTATCATGATGTTTTTAGTAAATTAAGCCTCTGTTTTTCTCTTGTCATATTCCCCCCAACAGCACAGTCTGAGAACTACAGCAGATCTCGTTCTTCACCGATTGTCCACTTTAGTTTCAAGACTGCCCATTTCTTCAAAAGAACAGCCAATCAAAAACCAAGATACTGAAGAGCAGTCAATTTTAATCAGCAATGAAGAGAGAGCTGCAGCCACCTAGTCTTTAATGTAAAATGTTTTTTTTTTTTTTTAAGAAGTTAAGGAAGAGATACACATTTCATTTTGTGCCATTGTCCTTCTAACCGAAGCATTAAAATGAAAATTACATCTTGCTTTTTTTTTACCATAACTTGGCAAAAACATGATTTCATACATTGCTATTGCTAGTCGATAACATTCACATTTTATCTATCTTAATTACAGGGTTATAATTATAATCATTTTTGAAAAATCATTAATTTGGTCTTTCTAATTTGCTAAAAGAATTTCTAAAAACCTGCAGGTTTCATGAGTTCTCAAGAAATTTCAAAGCTCGTCATGCAAGTGTTGTGTTTTTGCCATATCCCCAGTAGAGGGCGGCAGAACGCCTTCTGTCACAGTATCACTGTTCAATGCGTTGTGGAAAAAAAAAGAAAGAAAAAAAGACCGCTATCGAAAGCTTAGTCTGCGGCTCTGCGAGTGAGCGCCGCATTTAAAGTATTCGAGCGAGACCTTCGTGGTGTATTCAACGTCTGCCATCTCGCCTATATATATATTCTTCATCTGGACCCTGGAAAGTAATTTACCTTCTCACGTCGAACACCGTATTTTAAATCATTCCATTAGCGTGAATTTTTCGCGTTTTATAAAACGAGTCCCCTGGGCGAGATATGTTCAGCTGCAGACCTGCAGCACCATAGATGACAGTCGTCCCTTCACTTCAACTACAATGACATTGAAGCTATAATCTCCACTGGCCTGCGCTGCTGTCCTGAAACGGTCACGAATGACATTTGCGTACTTGAGATATTCTGTGATTGGTTTTGACAAATTCAGCACAATGGACAGCTCCCATTACTGTAATTACTTTTACAACAACAAAGTTGTGTCTTCCCGATTATAAGTGACCGGACACCTAAAAATTAATCTTCCTCCACACCAGCAAAACCAATGCAATTTATTTTTCTTTAATATATATTTTTAATTTTATATTTTGAGATGATTTGATGGTATTTTTAATACACTCCTGAAAAAAATCTTAAGACCAGTGGATGCATTGCAAGTTTTACACATTTCACACTTGTGGATCATAACCGGGTGGTAAGTGCTGCTTCAAAATGCCAAAAGAAGAAACAGGAGCAAGAGACAAAAAAATAGAGAGTAGGTTATTTATTGAAAACTGCATTTAAACTGAAACAGGCTGTTCATCAGCTGATCAAAAGTTTAAGACCATAGCCCAAAATAAACGCACAACAGTACTAAGTGTCAAAAAAGGACTCAGTAGTGAGTAGCCCCACCGTTCTTGTTGATCACTTCAAAATTTTAAAACAGAAAATTTGTCGGTCAGAAATGACCGAAGAGCATCAGTGGGTTAAAAATGCTGCAAGGCTGGCCAGTAATCATATCCTACAAGGATACAATATAGTAGCACTATGTATTCCTTAAACTACTGTTTACTTCATTTGCAAATTGCAAACTTAATTTGCAATTTCAAGACTACCGTTCAAAGTTTGGGGATGGTAACATTTAAGTTTCTTATGCTCACCAAGACTTAATTGTTCAAAAACAGAAAACAATAGTGAGAATTTAAAACCTAACCGTTCTGTTTCATACATTTAAAATGCTATTTGTTCCTTTGAGGCAAAGCTGAATCAGTCTAATATGCTGTTTAAATACTTCTTGACAGTTGTGCTGTGATAGTTTAAAGATTCTTTGAATGCAAAGTTTGAAAGAACAGCATGTATTTGAAATTTGTTACATGTATTTACTGTCACTTTTGATCAATTTAATGCAGCATTGTGGAATATAATATTCATTAAAAAACCCTTATGGACAAACTTGAAACTTTACAAAAAAGGTTGAGTAAATTTAGGTAAGTGCTTTGATATAAATTTGAGCTCATCATATTTGCTTTTATACCCTAGCATTACCATGCTCAATGCACATCCTTGCAGTAACCACTTACCACAAATGTTTTAATCTCCATTCTGTTTATGTTTGTCTAAATAAAATTCATTTTGTGTAAAGGTTAGTTGCTTGGCTGGCTGTTTCCTTGGCACACCAACAGTTGTGTAAACCAAACCACATACACAAGGCAAACTGTTCAAAATGAGGTCTTTACTAATTTAATACATTTTCACATAAATGTACTGTTATACAAGACTGGTCAAAAAAAATGTAATTAATAACAATTTTAAAAAAAATAATTAAAAGTGAAACAATACAAAACATTGAGTCCAGTCTTATTCTGGAAATAACAGTCCTATTTCTTTTCCTCCAGGTCAAGAATTAAGACATGCTATGGTGCTGGGATCAAAAGGTCACATTAGTGGTCATTATGGGTTTCAGTTGGCATGTTGAGCAGTTGAGAAACACAGTTTAAGAGTATATGGGTAAGGCCCACCTGAGGAAAGAGAGAAAGATGAGATTTAAGGAACACTGTGATTTACTGTTAGAGCAAAACAGCTAAAAAAAATAACTCGCAACAGCACAAAAATGTGTCGCTGCCATGACCATAGTACATTCATAGTGCAGTAGCGTTAAAGTGTGCTGGCTGGATGTCAATGTGAGATGAGTACTTACTAGGGTTCTTCATCTGGTAGTGGTTCATCAAGGCAAGAGCCTCCATAGCATCGTTTACCGACTCCCACTCCAACAGACCAGATGAACTTCTCTCGCCTGTGGTTCCACCAATACAAGAGCACACACAAACCAGTGTATTTACATAGAACCAAACATACATCACCTATACACACACTTTACAACAATTCAAACCCAAATTGACCATTTATTAGGGGGTGGGAATCACAGGATAACTCATGATACGATACTATCACGATATTTTGCCCACAATAACCATACCAGCAATTCTGTGACAGAAAATATATTGCAAGAAAATCATCCACAATATATTACGAAATCATTCGGTAAATAAAAATAAATTCACCAAAAATTCATATGATCATGTATTTAATTTATTAACGGGTCATCTATTTTTTTTTTTAAATAGCAACAATAGAGTACATATACAGCTATCAAACAGCCATAAACGTGAAAAATGCTTATTTGTGTTGTTACAAAAATGCAGTTGTGTGACTAAATGATTTATAGTAAAGAAAGGTCATCATTCTACCATTACTACTATGTTGCTGCTATGAATAATCATATCAGCAACATCTCAAATTTATGTTACTAGAAGTAGCAATTTAATACTAGTAGTATTAAAAAAATCCCAGTAGTCGGTACCAATACAATAAAAACTGTAAAAAATATAATTACATTCAATGAGTTTATTATTTATGATGATAATTATAATTAAATAATAAAATGTAGTAAATGTGACACACAAATCATCTTTGTTGTTAAACAGTTTTATACACTGTTGATTATTAATGTAGCACTTTGTTCTTAGCGCGTTTCTTCATGACTGTTCAGGGATCGCAGTCCCTGGATACTTCACCGCTTTTTCTTCACCGCTTTTTCATATTAAACTATGTTTTTCCCTTAACGAAGAGGAGTTGACATACCTCTCTCTCGTCTGAGTACGTGCACTTAATCTCTCTGACGCATGGTGACGATCTGATAGCATTTAGCTTAGTAAATGACCTGGACTTGCTAAATCGGCTATGGTACCAAACAGAGATCAAGTTAGAAGCGACCAAACACCTCCACGTTTCCCCTATTTAAATACAGTTACACAAATAGTTGAATGATCAAGTATGGTGACAAAAAAAACATGCAGCTTTTCTAAGCGGATTAAAAAGGAGAACTATAATGTATGGCGGAATAGCGCTTCTGGGAGTACTTTTGACTCGGTGCAGTAAAAAGTCCCGCCTGAAAAATCAGAAAATTTTGTGCTTTTTCAAAAATCAAAATGAAATGAAAATGAAACTGAAATGTTTCAGCCGGGACTTTTTTACTGCGCCGAGTGCAAGAGTATCAATAATGTCTCGCGGCCTGAATCGATTTTTTTTGTCCCACCCCTACTGTTTGTATACAAACACATTAAACTAATTAGTAACTCACTCTTGCCAGTGAACAGTTTGACGCTGGCTGGGCTCTTTATTCCCAACTCATCACAAATCTGTAGGTGAAAATCCAGAAAAGACCATTAAAATAAGTCCCCACAAACCCATACCATTAAAACCCAAGACAACTTTGTTCAAATGACTATTATGGCTTACATTCATGTAACATGGCTGGAAAAATAAAGTCATCAGAGAAGTCATAGGGAGAGGGGAGGGCATGTTAATGTTTTTGTTAAAATATTAAAAGTGCATATGTAAAAGAAATGCATGCACGGATATATCATTGAGAATAATGACAGATAATATCTCTGACCTGACTGAAAACTTCGACAGAGCTGTCTGGTTGACTGTTAAAGAAGTGCAGTACATTGCTGGGCTGTTGGATGCGGTTCTTGGCTGCCTGCTCAGCAGTGGTGAAACGGTTGTTTCTGTTGCCATGGAAATCCTTAAAACTACAACTGCCATCTTCCAGCTGGTATGACTGACCTGGCATTATGGCCTGCTGTTTGGATACACTGCAGAACAAATTAACACAGAAAGATTAAGCATGCGGATTTAGTTTGTACTTGTCTTGAACAGAGTAGCTAACGTAACAATTTAATTAATTTACTAACCATCCAGTGTAAATGTTATTAAATAAAAAATTATATAAAATTGATACTTATTTTGCCATTTGGTCTTTATAGTATTGTACATTTATATGCATGCTCAAAAAGACTTTCTATTGTACACACCAGACATTGAGTTTTTGTCCAAACAGCATGTTGTTGTTAAGGTGTGAAATGGCTCGATCCACGGCATAGCAGTCTCCCATCTCTACCATCGCAGCACCTGGTTTACTCTTCATAAACTTCACCTGAGCAAACACACAAATTAAAACAACACACAAGGATATTATAGTTTAAAAGATTGCGTCAGTAAGATATCAATTTTTATATACAAATTAATATTTATTCAGCAAGGACACGCTAAATTGATATTGATCAAAAGTGATAATGACATTTAAAGGCGTAGTTCACCCAAAAATTAAAATTCTGTCATCATTTACTCATCAAGTAATATTCATCAAAAATGAAATACCATCATATGTAGGCTATAGGGCTGGGTACCAAACTCTGTACTTTTAAAGACACTGAGCGAATTACGTCGGTACTACACAGTACCGATTCACATTAAAACAATCGGTATCTGAGAACGCATCTGGTGATATAGACTAGTGTAGTGAGTGTGAGTGAGAGTGTGAGTGTGTGAGTGAGAGTGTGAGAGTGAGAGTGAGAGAGAGAACTGCACATGAAAATCATCCATCTCATATGAGGACAAACGCATGTCCGTCATCTCCAGAGCCGCTCAAAATCACTTCATCAGCATTTTAAAGGGGGGGGTGAAATGCTGTTTCATGCATACTGAGCTTTTTACACTGTTAAAGACTTGGATTCCCATCCTAAACATAGACAAAGTTTCAAAAATTAAATGTTGGACGTTTGATGGAGTATTTCTGTGTTAAAAATATTCCTTCCGGTTTCTCACAAGTTTCTGAGAGTTTTTTTCGAGTATGGGTTTACTTGACGTTAATAGAACGGAAGGTCCTTCTATGGGCCGTACGGGCTCTTCTCCTGGTAAGGTGCGCGCGCACGTGACTAGAGCGAGAGAGGAAATGCACGCTCATAAACACTGCTCTCAAGGTGCAGATCCAGTCGTCGTTATAGTCCACACCGTGCTCAACTTTATTCCTATGGGTGACATCAAGCAACTTGAAGACGAGAAGCTTCACAACATTGCTTCAGTCATTTCAGTTTTTGGTCCAGACCAAACAAACTACAATTGTAAACACACCCCAAGGTTTGATTGACAGAATTATAA
This sequence comes from Pseudorasbora parva, assembly GCF_024679245.1. Classification (NCBI taxonomy): domain Eukaryota; kingdom Metazoa; phylum Chordata; class Actinopteri; order Cypriniformes; family Gobionidae; genus Pseudorasbora; species Pseudorasbora parva. The sequence goes on from NC_090174.1 coordinate 33,496,148, forward strand.
ATAAGTAATGGATTGAAAGCATTTAAGGCGCAGTTGACCCTACAAATTCTACCTGCATCTGAGGATCATGAGCACCACAATCTCCCACTCACCCTTTCCACATTGCCATAGAGACAGAACATGTTGAACACTCTGTCTGCATTGATCTTGGTGGGCTCAAGACCATACACCATGACCACAGGAGAGTCAGCATGAGCGTTGTAGTCTGGTGGAGGAGGTCCATGGCCGTACTGTGCCCCACCATACCGGGGTCCACCACGACCACGCCCCATAGGGGGCCCCATGCGCCTGCCCTCGTAGTGAGCGGGAGGAGGAGGTGGTCCATAGGTTTCGTCATAGTGACCATAGCCACCCTGAGGACCAGCTGTAGAGAGAAAGAGAGAAATGATAATGAAACATACTAATAAAAGATAGTGCCTTGATTTGGGCCATTTATTAATGGGTGTATCAAACTGACCATATTCAGGGGGATGATCCCCTAGCAGTGCTGGCTGCCTCTGCCGCTTGTTTGGGTTAGCATTGGGGTCTGAAATTGACAGAACAATAATACAACATTTCAACTGCTGTGAACAAGAGCACAAACAAAAAAGGAGGGGTTGTGCAGTTCAGTGAGTGGCATGCAGTGAGGGTTAGGCATTAATGCTACTTTAAAAATAAAATAAATAAAAATACTGCAATACTACAGTAAGCCATAATGGAGATTTTGAATGACATCAGGTTGATCCAAGAGAAATTAAACTATTTACATGACCCAAGAAAATCTTTCATACACAACCAAACACACACCTTGTGAATTGTTCCAATTGCCATCTGCATCGGTATCTGCACAAACAGGTATACACACAAATCTGATTAAAATGAGTAATAAAATAAATACAAGATTAAATAATCATACTTTGTAAAACAAATGTGCAATGGGTGCAGACTGTAAAACCACAGGTACCAAGAGGGGTTAAAAAGCACAATATTTATTGATTAATTGAAGTTCTGTGCCATTTATTAAGAGTTGTATATGTGCCTGCAAGACCAAAACAAATGGTCTTCAAATGACACCCAAATTACATCAATGTCATGATACAAGATGTCACAGAAAAGCAGAGCAGACTACTAAAAAAAAATACATGGTGATATTTACTTACATTATAGACACTGGTATTTTAGTACAACAAAGAATGTATTGTTTCACTTAAACTTATAAAATACCTAAATATTTAGGAAGGAGATTTCAAGTTGACTAGACAAATGAACAAGGCTGCCAGGTGGTAGGTCTTTTTAGGGTTATATTAAGTCGTGATGAAATTGAAGGGTCTTTTCTTCTGTATTGTTGCATCTAAATGAAACTGATAGTTTCAAACTGATAGTTAAAAAAAAATAATCCATTGGTTGTTGAAAGGATGGAGGCTAATCTGAAAGTTTGCAGTCAACTGTAAGAAAGGGACAGGGTTTAAACTGATTGGTGAGTCTGGCATACAAATCACTGGAATTTTGAATTATAAAACTGATTTAAACATACAAGGTCAAAAACAAAACACAGTGGTCCGTGATTCTGCCAAAGACAAGTTTATGGAACAACATTCCTGTCTGAAAATATTGTCCTAACCCTATCTTTACCCTTAAACCTAACCCAACCCATACGTTATGCCTAAAATCAGAGCGAAATTATTTAACAGTGATGTTAAAGCACCTAAGCCTGGTTATAAGCCTAAACTTGATAAACTCAACTTGTCCCTAAAATCTGACTGGTTGATTGGAATGTAGATCCAGAAACATGTTGTACTTGTTGAAATCACGTTCACCAAACACTGAGATACGGATAAACTGTTCTCAAGCTTAACATGCATTTACAAAACTGAAGGAGTGAATTTATTTCATTTACTTAAAAATACTTGATCAGGGCTATCAAGAGTATTAATTCCCATAGAAAATGTTCCCTGCTAAAAACAACAATGGAAATATTGGTCACTTAGGCGACATCAACCAGACTCAAGCCTTCCCAAAATAATAATAGTTTTGAGATATATATATAGACCACCAGGGAGAAGGGGAAAAAGGCAGGATTCTTTATTTAGGCTTAAAAGGCCAAAGGAAAGTGTTATTCAAAGGTCTTCACTCCATGCCAAAAACGGCGCAACATTTCTTACCAACAAAGTTCTAGCTGATCCAGCCAGGGCGAACAGTTAAAATGAGCAGTGTGCTATATGCCCATTTAAAAATAAATAAATAAATGCAGCAGGCACCATGGTGGAAGTGTGATATTCTTTACCAGTCGCTCTTTTCCTGATGATTTTGTTTTCATTCAGTTCTTTAGGAAATTCCTCCCAGTCCACCGCATGTGCTTTTGGTGCATTCCAGGCACATAGGTGCTTACCGTAGTACCAAAGGTGAATAGCAGACAGCAGACGGTGAGTTTAGAAGAGACGCCACATCAGCAGTCAGACTTATCCACACCTGCGTCACACAGGGGGGCGTAACACAGGGATCAGAACACGGTCAGCCGTGCCCAATGAATAAAACAGATTTAACACAGAGAGGAAGAGGAGGGATGAAGATATGAGAGAGAGAAAGCACTTCAGTCCACAAAGAGACAGGGCTTGGGGAGGGAGAGCTGAGGATCTGTGTGTGATCGGTGGGCAGCTGCGGTCCTTCCCGTGTGTCACGGCAGTGTTTTGTTGCTATTGTCACCCATAGTGTCTTGTCTGGTGCATTTCACTACTGTAAGCAAGATGGCGAAAGGATGTGTTTTTGCAACAATCTCACGTTGATGTCAGAGCATGTAGCCTGTGATCATGCGGTTTTGGATGTGTCACGGTGTAAAGTCGATGTCATCTGTTCGTAATATATAGAGAAATGTCTGTTCTTGGCCAAGTGAGTAGTGACGATCTCAACTTGTCATGCTGCGCGCAACGTGACCACGGCCGCTGTGTTGGAGCACTCTTGACTTGTGTCATGATGGTAATGTCAACTTGCTGTGTTGTCATGACGATCTCTGCATATATCTCAAACGATTTGTCTGATAGTATGTTGTCATGGCAATGTCAGCTTGACATGATGTCATGGCGATCTCTGACCAACCCAAATCTCTGACCATGGCACTTGTGTTGTAGCAATCCTGAACTGGTGTTGTCACCGTTATGTCAGTGCGGCATGTTCGCATGATGTTCTCAGGAAAGAGGATAGAAGCGAGAGCAAAAGTAGCCCAAACACCCAAGAAACATGACGACATTAGGCAGGGAGCGAGAAGAAAATATCTGTGTAATTCTTCTCTTTCATTCTGTGTATCTGTACCACTTCCCTTCATGTGTTTGCTGCTCGATCAGTCGCTTGGTCGGTGTTGATGTGCGAGAGTCTTCGGTGATAGTCTGTAATGTGTTATCCAAAGAGATTAGACTCATGCCCCTAAAATGTGTTGTTAATTCAGAGTGATGTCCGTCACCTTTGTAGAGAATGGAAGGATACCTTGGGTGTTTTTTATCCGTGCGACTTCGATACGAGTGATATTGCCGTCTTTGAAGTGTTTAAAGTTGCCATGAGTTCCGTTTAGCTGTTCCATGTGTCCTGCTGAAGTGCTGCGAGTGTGTCTTGCAGAGAAACGTAAGTACATGGAAATGTTTTGTTGGATGTAAAATGTGTTCAGCAGCTAGTTCAAGCACAGGAGTTTAACGCATCACATCTCCGGAGTAAAAATGCCAGGCAATTTTACTCTGCGAGACCTGATACATAGACATTTTGCTTAAGAGCAAATACATAAATTCTGGCGAAAGACATACAAGCTTTAGACTTAAGAAAAAAAAGACAAAAAGAAATGTATTCTGATTGCAAAAAATGTACTGTAAAAGAACTTAATCTGGGTAAAGTTGGTTCATGAATGATCCATTAAATTTTGCCTGGACCATTGTGAATCTTTATGTTCACAAATCAACCTATTATATACAGCCTGGCTCAGCGAAATTCTGCTCCAAAAAGGCCAATGTCCTGCAAAATTTAGGTTCAACTTGCCCCAAAACAACCAGAAAATTTCAAGTGATCCTGAAGACCTTGATTTGCTGATTCAGGCATTTATCTGTGTTCGGTGCTAAACTCTGCAGGACAGTGGCCCTCAAGGAGCAGGACTGAAAACCAGTTTCTCTATTGCAAAGCAAAAATCAAATCTCCATCATGTAAAATTTGCTTGATGCAGTGTCATGCTCAGTGAGTACAGGTGAAAGAAGTGCCTGCTTCTCAGGATTTGCATATGAGAAACACTTGTGCTTTAACACGAGACAGGTGACATGCGCAACAGACCAGTGTACGTCAATGAGCTAAGAAGCATGTGTGCTTCTGCCAAAAGTATAACAATCAAGCCCTCTCAAGTGCATGTCTTTCCTTTAAATAAACGAATGTGCATTTTTATTTTAAGAGGCGCATGTTCTTTTTTGTATGTGCAAGAATGCGTGTCCATGTAAGAATGTCTATTTGCAACTACAACCGTGTGAATATTTTGTATTATAATCCAAAGAGAAGGAACACAGGAATGAAGCAGCATCACTGAAGTGATGTACTTGGGAAAAGATCCACTACTGAGGTAACTTCCCAAGGCAATCACTTGAGGAGGCCTGTCCACACACCCATCCCCATAAAACATAAGGAGCAGCACAGAAAGAGTGCATGAGCTGTACAGTACCTTGGCCACTGAGATTGGGGTTGGTGTAGTCCCATGTATCCTGATCGTTTTTGAAGACATTGAGACGGGTTGGCTGTACAATAAAAAATAAAAGGTAAAAGGGGTGATGAATTGAGAAATCAAATTCCCTGAGCCTTTGATATATAAAAAGGTCATGGTAATATAAGACTATCCTGTACGTTTCAGAACTGAAAACTTCCTTGTTAGTAAAAGAAAAGCTTTTATAGCCACCAGGCCCAGAAAACCAGGCTCTCAAATCAATGACGTATTAGAAGGGTGCAACACCACCTCTGTGTACACTGCTTTTGTAGCCCCGCCCACCGACTCACGGAGCTAAACTGATCGCGTTACAGACCAAAAAACACGCCAAAGATATCAAGATAATCATTTGTAAACAAGACACAGGTTTGACACTGGATTTGCAGACAGAGATTAAAACACAATGCTGTGCCTTCTATATTGGATACGACAGGAATGGTGCAACACACTTATGTGAGTAAAATGTGCTTTTTGTATGCAATAGCATTACATTTTTACAGATCGTATTTATAATGTTATGTGATGTTTCTAACAGAGCATACCAGCATACTGTCACTGTCAAAGTGATTGGCTAAGATGAATAATCAGTCCTGTATCTCCATGCGTCACATGTGTGACTCGTCAAATACATCAACTATGATAGTGACCAACCTAGAGTGAGGCACACGCGCTTTATGAAAGGGGGTTAGTGCTGATTACTGTATGTTGACTGTATGTATGTTGAATCAGTGGTGAAAATTGTGTAATTCGATTATGATTTCTTAAGTGCATTTTTTAAAAAGAAAACATCCATTGAAATTAAAGCAGTACAATAAATGCGTCTTAAAAAGAAAGAACTCAATAAAATTCTTAATGTACAATGCTTTGCAACCTTTTATAATTAACCGCAAGAAAACCACTACAGAATGGTTGTCAAAAATGCTACCAGATTATTAGTTGCTTTCTCAAACATTACATGGCTGTATTTTTAGTGCTAGCAGTCAAAAAATAAAAATAATCAAAGAAATATTGAAATACTGTTTCTCTCATGTTTTTGTTCTAACTGAAAATCATCTATAAAAGAGTAAGCTACATTTTAAATTTGTAGGGTATAAGGTGGAATAACATTCATAGCATAATACTCACTACTCGTGAGTACTTCTAAAAGGGCTACGTATTACTCATACTTTGAGTAGTCTTTAGGACAGGTACTTTTACTCTACTTGAACTACATTTTTTTGACAAGTAACAGTACTTCTACTTGAGTATGCTTTTTCAGTACTCTTTCCACAACTGCCCCTGGCATTATAAAAAAAAAAAAAAAACGCAAATGTTGCCTGGTCATGTGATCACAACATGGCAGTGAGTCCAATGTTGTGCATAGACTATAGATTCTCAACTTCAAAGCCATGGCTCCACAAAGTGAATATTTGAAGCCTGCCTCAATTTGAAAGATTAATAAGGTTTTTACTAACAATTTCTTAACCATATTATATTTTAAAACTAGGCAAAACTCCTTTATTAAAATGTCTATTCTATTTTAACATTGTATGAACTTAAATAACTTTTCCAGATCTAAAAAGTCATGTTTAGGCCCCTGGTTGAGAATCTCTGGCCTATAAAAGAATTAAAGGTACTTAATTTGCCATATTGACTCCGGGCCTGTAGATGGCACTGTAGAGCACAGTTTGCTACATTCTAGTTTGGTGTAATTTTATGGGGTACTAACCTTGGCATACTCAATTTTAAGGGTGCAGCAGCCCGAGTAGATGTCAGCTCCGTTGAGAGAGGCTTTGGCTCTTTGAGCACTCTGGACTGAGTCAAACGTGACCAAGAGTAAAAGAAAATATTTCTATTGTAAATTAGATAATGCAGCCTAGACTACAATTGCACAGGGTTTAATCTTTGTTCTTGTAAAATGCCCTAAATTTCACTAATGTGTTTTTTGATTAATTTTGTTCCAAGGATATTCAACCATGGCTTGAACTCCATTTTTCCTGAAGATCACAATCCTTTGCACGGGTCCGCAGTTATTACAAATGGTGTACAGAACATCCTAAGGACAAGAAATGACAATGTATAAACAGATGCCCAAAGAACAAAGACAATCAGCTTAGAAGCAGTAGTAGACAGTAGAGTATACTAAGCAACACCACTAGGGATGGGGCCGATCCGATCCAGTATCGGGACCGATACCAGCGTAATTCACGTATCGGATTTTCCCGATCCAACCAGCGAAGAAATCCGATATCCATGAGCCATGTCTGCGCTTTAACGTTGTCTGCTGAAATGACTCCTGCCTGCTTGTCTGCTAGCTGGCTGCAAACTATGGAATAGATTTCCTGAACGGAGGTGTGGCTCAATGGGACACAGAGTTATGAGACAAGCCCCTGCTCAGGAAATCCATTCCGCAGTTTGCAGCCAGATAGCACCATAGCATTGAGCAGCATTGTGGCTAGCCATACACCGCAGAGCAAGACGATGTTTGCAAAACCGTAATTCAGAGAGGTGGAAGCTCCCTCGCGTCATACACACCGAACGCAATCAAACATTCAAAAAAGCAGATAAGTTCAGACAAGACTAGGTTAAATGACAATAACAATCGCCATCTGCGGCTGGGTGTCGGCTGTGGCGCGTGTAACACTCACACTAGCCACTTTGAACTTATTAAGGTCTTCTCGAAATCCATTTGTTATAATCGCGTTGTGCATCACACGTGTTTCTATTGAGTTTATGAATATAATAATCAGAGGCGTTCAGATTAGCCGAAGTTTTGATCAGAGCGCACACAGCTCTCTCACTGAAATCTACACTAAAAGCAGAGAAGATTGTGCGATGTACTACTTTCAAACAAACACAGCAGAACTAGCGCATCTGATATGACTGGCATAAAGTCTTCTTGACGTTCGCGAATTTAGGGACCGTCTCTAAAGTTACGTAAAACATTGGTATACGTTTCTAACTTCAATAGTATTTGAAGAGAATGACTTAGTCATAAAACTGACTGTTAAGTGTTTATCTAGGTGTCAGGTATGATGCACACCTTTTGGATTTTTGATATTTAATAAAATAAACATATATAAACATAATAAACAAATATATGCTTTATTTCACAAGGATATTGTATGGGATAGGCTCATACACAAACTATGCTAGATTTAAATGTGTCATAGCTGATAGAACACTGATGAGAATATTGCTTGAGAATATATTTACAGAGATAATATTAGAGATTATACAGTATATTAGAGATATAATAGAGATTTATGCATTATGCATTGCCATTGACAACAGCGATTTATAAGGAAGGAAATCCAACAGAATCTAGCTTAAAAAGTGCTTAGAGCGGTTTGATTTATTTGTTGTTTGATTTTCAAATATAAAACTTGTTGAAATGTTTTAAGTTTGTGCATCTGTTCTTTTTGAACACTTTCATCTTATTTGAACAAAACCGTGATAATATTCGATAACCGTGATAATTTGGGTCACTATAATCGTGATGTGAAATTTCCATACCATTTCATCCCTAACACATAAATATCATACTTGCCAATTGAGAGGAGTTTATTTTAGAATCATATAAAATCAACAATGATAATAATAATAATAATATTAAAGCAAACACAGCTCTGGTATCGGAATAGTATCGGCCGATATCCAAATTCAGGTATCGGGATCAGATCGGAAGTGAAAAAATGTGGATCGGTGCATCCCTAAACACCAAAATAATATGACCATGATCAATATCGAAAAAACTTACAGTAGTAATGGGGTAGATGGGATTCATGATGGTGAGGAGCAGTACATTGTTGACGCTCCGTGTATCGTCAGAGTCGCTGGGCCGAGAGATTTTCTGACTAGTAGAATAATTGATGTAAGATGGCCGGCCAGCAATGTAGATTTGATTATTGTTAGCATAAGTCACTGCATTACTGGAGCCGCTCATATCCTCAAACTCCACCAGTGCCTGACGCTTCTTTGGCATCAACACAACATAACTGAAAAACAGACATACATATGTACGCGCGCACACACACACAATAACTGTGAATTTCTCAAACAATTCTGCAAATGGGGAAAAATGTTAATAAATGACTAGTAGATTAAAAAAACCATCATGTGATTAGAAACACTTATTTTACGTGTATTATTGGTTAAATAAGTTTCATTTTTTATTTAGTCAGATTTTAAACTTAGCAAACTTACAAGGATGACTTAAAATGATTTAGTCATCCTTGTAAGTTTGCTAAGTTTGAAATCTGACTAAATATAAAATAAAAAAATTATATGACTGTATAATATATATATATATATCACTCGAATGAACCATAAGGGCTGATGATACTATTTGGGACAGAGACGATTCTTGTCCAACATGAACTTTACCTTATAGTGCCAAACTCCTGTAGCGCCTCCACCAGGTCAGCCTCGGTAATGCCGTCAATAAGCCCCCTTACATGCACGACAAGCGAGGGCAAGGTCTTGTGCGGGTCATTGTAACCCTCCTGCACATACAAAGGAAAGAGCAAAAGGTTCAATCAAACAACAGTATACAGCTAAATTCCCTGTAAGTGCTTAAAAGTAAATATATAAAATATTAATTATTTTGCCTTACTGCAATAGCCGTAAAAATGAGTGCAATAAGTCTATTAAATAAGAGGTTTAAATGTTAAACTATTTAAATTGAATCACATCACTTTATGACTAAACGTGATGAGACTAACCTAGCCAGGGTGTTTCGCACGAAAACCGAAAAAGTCTAACGTTAAGTTCTATCGAGGACTTTGCGATATTTTCCATTCATCTATGAATACAGGTCTGCTAACAAGCCGTGTACATTATTTACATCAGAGGCTGGTCCGACTGAACAGAACAATGAATGAGTATTGAGGAATACACACCCAGCCGAGCCATAGAGACTAATTAACGTTAGATGTATTACGGTAGATTGTGTATATCATATCATAGGAAATAAGTTACTTAACATTATAACCTCCACAATCACTATTTCTTATAACTGAACAGACTAACTGGAGCGTTAGCAACAAGCTAACCTTATTGCTTCACGTATTAAACGGAGAAAATATGTTTCGATATATATCTTACATTAGTAACGTTACCACAAGCATAAAAATGCGATAATATGAATTAAATTAAAGTACCGTAGCCATTCCGTCGCTATCTGTTTTCTGTCTTTTTGTTGCTCTGCCTCCGTCGCCGTAATAATGGCCTGCCGCAGCAGCCATGTTGTCTCAAATGAAATGTTATAAAATGGAACGCACAACTGCCGGAGCTACGGCAACTCACAGGAGGAGGGGAAACGCGAGAGGAAAAGGATTTTGGGGAAATTCAAATTATCAAAATCAATTGCTACGTGTGCTTGGACACACAACGCTTTTATCGTTAAATAAAGCATCCAGTGCACACAAATAAATACAACAAGACGACACAATACAATTAAAGAATAAAGATGTAAAAAGACAGTGTTATGGCTAATAAAAAAGGTGAATTAACACGATATTGCAATGCGTTCAGGAGAGATGGGGGGGAAGAAGCTGTTTCTGTGCCTAGGTGGTCTGCCCAGCGCCGACAGGATAGCCTATGTTTAGTTTTGTTTAGTTCAAATATGTTTAGTTTTTTTATTAAAGAAAAAAACATTACAATAGTGCAAACACGAATCTCTTAGCAATCTATAACATTTCCAACAATGTAGGCTACTACGTATTTAAAAATTTAAATCATTTTGCACAATTAGAACAAAAATGGAACGAAAAAAAAACAAAACCAACAGCAACCAGATATTAATCATGTTAAACGAAATATCTCATATTTCTTAAAAAAAAGGAAGTACATTTTCTATTATTATTTTTTCTTAGTGATTATTTGATTACATATTATGCACTAATAAACATAAGAAATATTTAAAAGTCGTTATTTTATTAAGAAACCTTTGTTTGTGAAAATAAAACTGAACCACAAAGATAAGGAAGTTAACAGTATTTAATAAATATTTTTTATTGAAGTTTAGGTTTTCAAAAAGGCAAATAACATCCTTAATGCACAGATTACCATTCATGTTAACTTTAGAAAAACATAAGAGCTCAAATCATTCCAGAAAATTGAAGATACATTACAAGAGAGAAGAAAAAAAAAATTTAAAAATGTATTTTTACAGATGGCACATATATCAAGCTATATCACAGTATTTGGACAAAAGTGCATTACAATATTATGCAGAATTTTAAAATCCACTTCTCTCATTTTATTGGGTATGCAATATTTATATGGTAGTAGCCATGTTTTCCTCCACTGAATGTATTATAGAACACTCCCCAATTTCCCCTTTGGATTATTTAAGTTTCTTGATTGAGAGAGTTGACAATTTAATGTATTACTGCCATCTTTACTTTAAAAGGAAAACCTTCCAAACATAAAGATGGTTTAGAACATGACTCATGTGATAGGGAAGCTTTCATCAGACACATTAAACCACCTAAAATAGCCTTTATAACAGTTTAATTATATAAACAGGACAGGGTATTGCAAGTATTCATAAAACTCTCAGACAATAACAGATGACCATGTTCCAATGTTGTGGCCAGGGTGAGTGAAGTCTGATGATTTTACCTGCCCCCTGCTGGAGTACCAACAATCCTTTCAGCAGTCCAGACTCCATACTGTCTGTTGTAATCTTCTAATGTTTAATTTGGTAGCGGAACAAAACCAAAACTATAGAAGTGCATAGAACAGACTTAATAACAGATGAATACAACTGGCTAAGCAGCTGCTGACAGACTGAAGTTCTATATTTGGCCAAGTACAACCTCTGCCAGGCCTTTTTCACAATGGACTCTATTGGGAGTGTCGCACTGCAGGTCCTTGGAGATTGTACCAAGGAATTTAAATGCTACAGTGGGTCATGATGGCAAGAGTGGGGAGTGCTGGATTCACTATCGTGTGTGTTCAGCTCCAGGTTGTTGTGACTGCAGCAGACAGCCAGCTCTTCTGTATACAGACTCAAGGCTGGCCGCTTTACTGTGGCAAAATAATATAGTAGTAAAAAAAAAAAAAAAGACTGTGTAATGACTGATAACACACACTGGTGGTTATAAAAAAAAATGGTTGAGGCAGCCAATTCATCATTCTTAAGAACTTTTAACTTCAAAATACAAACATTTGTAGAAATTTTCCATGTTTCAGTTGAAAAAAAAACTTCAGTTTGCCTAGATTATCATTCTATGTATTTTTCCTCAACATAGTAAAGACCCAATTTCAAAAACAAAAATCAAAAAAAAAATATAATGATAGCAATAATACATTTTGACCCTACAGCAAAAAGGAATACTAGGCTAAAGACCTCAAACTCATTACTGAAGGCAAGTAAACCATGTTAAACCGGCAACTTACAAACAAGACAAAAAATACAAAGTTACAAACTGATATGGTTAACTGTGCCATGTTTCATTTTAAACCGTATACCACCAATCCCTTGAAGATTAAAGATGAATAAAGAAATCTCAATCGGCAAAAACGATGCACTGAAACAATTAGGTTTGTAAAGCTTTACTTTATTAAAAAGATTGTTGCCATTTTCAATGCAAAAAAAACCCTTCTACAACAAACAAATCACAGCGTACTCTTCAATTCATATAATACACTGACTAAATCACAACATAGCTCATTCACCACCTTACCCACAAATCACAGACCACAGGACACTGGCTCACCACTGAAATTAAAACAATGGAGCTCTTAAAAAAAAGTTTAGAAGTAAAGGGGATTATGAAACAGGGAAGGGAAAAAAATTTAGCTGCTTGAGATGATAGTGACATTTTTACAAGGTGGAGGAGCATTGTCACTGAATTGTGGGGAGGGAGAAGAAAAAAAAGCTTTGAAGCTACAGTAGAACCAGTATTGAAATCATGGGGAAGATAAAATGTATTTTAGCCCTGAGGCAAAGGTGGGGAATAGGGGTGAAGCATCAGTATTCAGATCAGTCAGCATCCGGTGTGGGACTTCTCCTTGGGCTGGCAGACCTGGAATGACTAAAAACACAGTGTCAGCATCCACACATTTTTTACCTTGAAAGACAACTGAAATGTGCAATTTGCATTTACCCGTCTTTCTTGTGACTGACTGAACGAGATCGAGAGCGAGATCTGGACACACTGCGTTCCCTCTGTCTGGAACCAGAACGGGAGCGTGAGCGACTTTAAAAGAAACAAAAGATTTAAACTGAGATGGCATGTATAACACTAGTAGTACATATTTTATACATGTGAAGCTGAAGTAACATTAGCATGAAAAAGTTGTGCATGCAGTACCTGTCTCTACGGACAGGCGTTCTGGATCTGGACCTACGGACAGGGCTTTTTGACCTGCGTACAGGTGAACGCGAGCGCCGCACAGGGGTTCTGGATCTGGAGCGGGCCGGGGAGCCTGACCTTAAATACAGAGGTGAAGTTTAAAAAAAAAAAAAAAAAAAAAGCAAAAACCCAGTTCTAGAGTGGTCAAAAGTAAATACTTCAATACTGAAATTTTTACAATTGTGACGAGCACTGTTGAGCTGAATAATAAATGCCTCTGATTGCCTATTGTGCTCATATGTTCATCAAATAGGGCTATGATTGGCTACAATGATCAGCGATTCAAGAACTTGTAAATATACATCAATGACTCTTCACAGAGTGTTTGCAAAGATACACATGGGAGCATTTGAAAGCAAGCAACCGCTGATAGACACCGGCTTGTTTGTGCATTGATCATATTAGCCAATCACAGACAAATCCATTGAGCACGTGACCACAATGGCCAATCAGATGTATTTATTCTGCTCAAAGGGTCACATTTTTAACATTTCAGTAACTTGGTAGTTAAAGGGGGGGTGAAACACTCAGTTTCAGTCAATCTCATGTCAATCTTGAGTACCTATAGAGTAGTATTGCATCCTTCATATCTCCGAAAAGTCTTTAGTTTTATTATATTTATAAAAGAAATATGGGCTGTACCGAGTCTTTCCGGAAAAAAAACGAGCGGCTGGAGGCATATCGTGTGGGCGGAGCTAAAGAATGACGAGCGCAAAGCGGTGACGTCCTCAAGCGTGGAGAAGCCCATCGCTATCGATCTCAGCTAATACATATATAGTCCATAATCAGATCCGAAGGCTGAAATAAATTGAACAGGAGAAACAGCAACAGCAGGACGTCCGTCTCTGTGGTATGGACTGTATTTAGTGGCCTGTCAACATTTTTGTGTCTTTACTCGCAGTTTATGAGGACATTATTCGGTTTATGGACTATTGTATGGGACAAAACTGTTTTGCTTGCTACTGCTAAGGTTTTGTACGTCAGACTAGTGTAACATTATACATAGATGATCAAATTGGTAAAACAACAATGGAGTCCGTTAGCGCTAGCAAGCAAAACGGTTTTGTACGTCAGACTAGTGTAACGTTATACATAGATGATCTCATTGGTTATACAACAATGGAGTCCGTTAGCGCATTTAAATGACGAAGCACGAGATCATGTCGTTTACTCACGCGACAACAGCATAGACATTTGAAGCACTTTTACTCACCGGCTGCTTCCAAAGCAGGACCGAACCTTTATCGCTGGGACCACTCCGTCAAAAACACACTTCTTTGGTATGATTTGGTAAAGACCTGACAGCAGTGAACGGTGGAGATCCACTTTGCGACGCGACTAAATCGATGTTGTGAAGCTTCCGGTCCTTTCTGCGTTCAAATCGGTTCAAATGCAGCGCTGCCTTCCCGGAATGCTGTGCTGAAGCATTGAAGTCGCTCGACGTCAACCATAGGAATAAAGTGGAGCGCGGTGCAACCATAGGGCGCGTCAGACGTGTTCACGGATGACTGGATCTGCACCTGAGTGTGTTTATGAGCGTGAATTTCCTCTCTCGCTCTAGTCACGCGAGCGCGCACCCTACCGGGAGAAGAGCCCATACGGCCCATAAAAGGACCTTCCGCTCTAATTAACGTCAAGTCCTGCCATACTTGAAAAAAACTCTCCGAAACTTGTGAGAAACCGGAAGGAGTATTTTTAACACAGAAATACTCCATCAAACGTCCAACATTAGTTTTTGAAACTTTGTCTATGTTTAGGATGGGAATCCAAGTCTTTAACAGTGTAAAAAGCTCAGTATGCATGAAACAGCATTTCACCCCCCCCCCTTTAAAGGGATCCCCTGGTGTTGCCTGAAACAATTTTCGAGTTGCGTTGTGGTAAAAATAGCAAAGGGTAACGCCAGCTGATTGAGGAGTTCAACCACTCTACGTCATCAACCTAGAACGCAAACAAAATGGCGCCGCCCATGGTCCAAATATAAAATCGATTTTTTTAAATAACGTAGATCTTTCATGGGTTTTCTACCACATAATTCAGTAAGAGACATCATTTATGTTATATTAAGCCATACAAGTCTCAACACCATGGGATCCCTTTAAGGTGGTACTTTTGACCACACTACAGTTCAACAACAAATTTGAGAAATCAAAGTCCCATAGAAAGATTGCTTCTGCAACAGTGATTGGGTAAATCAATGTGTTAAGGAGGCTTGTTGCAATTATATTTGGTAGAAAAAGAACTGTCAACAGATTTGTCAACCAAAGCTTACCTGCTTCTGCGTTTCGAGTATGAAGGTGAACGGTACTTCCTGAGGTGGGAAGAAATTAAATAAGACTGATGCATATTGACTATAATACTTTTCAGACACAACTGAAGCAGTGCGAGAGCTTGCCTTTCATTGCTACGGCTCCGAGAGCGATAGCGCCGGCCACGAGATCTGGACCGAGAACGAGATGTTGACCTAAGATTTTTTTTAAAACAAAAGCAAAAAAACAAAATTAAAGTATATTAACAAAACCGGGACAAGTAGCAAGGCAGGCAATATAAATAAATGGTTTAATCATGTACCTGCTGCGTCGGCTTCGCCTCTTGCTGAAACGATAACAGTCATAGGCATAATGACCACTCTCCCCACACTGGTAACAGCGGTCATTGGGGTCAAATTGCCTGCGGCTGGGACGGCCATAACGGGACTTTCGGGACATACCAGTAGACAGCTCAACTCTGACGCGGGCTCCACAAAGCACCCTGGGATATTATAGATCAGAAGGTTATTTGTTTCCCCATGTCAAAAAAGGTGTGCACATATGCGTGATCCAGCTGTTGAGGCATCCCAGACTCCCCCATGTTAACCTTTTTATTTCAGAGCCACACATTTCACCTAGATGCAGATAAAGTTCAGACAAATTAAACAACTGAACTCAAAATCAGACTACAACTAATCTGCATCCAGGGAAATGCCACAAAAGTAGGGGCCTTTGTGAGCGGAAAGAGAACAGTGAAACCGCCGACACTCACCCCTGCGGGTCTGAGCTCCCTGAAGAGGTCAGGGGGTTAAATGTGCTGCAGTAGCATCATGGCAAATGTAGGCAGGTAGAACTCAAGTTGACTCACTTTCCATCCATCCCCTTTACGGCATCCTCTGCATCTCTGGCATCCTCATACTCTACGAAGGCGAAACCTGGAGGGTTCCGAGCAACCCATACGCTCCGCAACGGTCCGTAGTAACTGAAGGCTCGTTCCAGCTCACCTTTGGCTGCACCATTGCCAAGGTCACCTACATAGACCTTACAGTCAGTGGCACGAGAGGAACTTCGGGATGAGTAAGACATCTTTCACCTGTAGTGCAGACAAAATAAATTAATTGATGCATATTTAAGTCAAATTAAATATTTTGCAGACATTAAATTTTAAACCAGCTAATGTTTGAAGCAAAATACAAGTAATTGATATCCCCAAAATCACTGACACAAATGAATGCACATTTACTTTCAAAACATAAAAAAATAAAACCCAAAACTAAATTGTTGTTTATACTTTTTTCCTGGCTCCGCAGTGAGAGCCTCAGTTGACAGCCATGCGTTCAAACGGACAAGGCATTTATACCAGACTCCCTCGCCATTGTACTTTTCTTTGAAACGACAAAGGGCGACTCAAATTATTTGTTCAATAAACTAGCGCTCCAACCAAGTTATTTTAATACCCAATTCATTTTATTGACAAAACACACTATTCCAATGGTTTTACAATAAAACAAGCAAACAAGCAAGAAAAAAAAGGTATAAATAACCGTTATTGTAGTTAACTCCATTGTAACCACAAATTAACCATGATTTTGTGTGATTATACAAATGTTAATTAATACACAAAAAAACAAACAAACATGGTTTTACTATTTAAAGGGGGGGTGAAACACTCAGTTTCAGTCAGTGTCATGTCAATCTTGAGTACCTATAGAGTAGCATTGCATCCTGCATATCTCCGAAAAGTCTTTATTTTTTTAATAATTATATAAGAAAGATGCGCTGTTCCGAGTCTTTCCGAAAAAAGCCGAGCGGGTGGGGGCGTGTCGTGTGAGCGGAGCTAAATAATGACGTGTGCGCGCCGCTGCTATTGTGTTGAGTCGAGCGTCATCCCTAACAGCGGTAAAAAAACTTTATTCAAAAAAAAAATATGGCTTTTAATCAGATACAGCCATACATCTATGATCCGGAATCAGACCCAGAGGCTGCAGTTGAACAGGAGCAGCAGCAAAAACGACTAGAGCAGGACGTCTGTATGTGGTAAGTTACAAGTTATACACTAACTATATAATATGCTTAGCGGCTTGTGTTATTTACATATTTATACTTGAATTATATCGTCGTATTTTTGTCTTTGAAGGTGTACATGTGGGAAGTGCAGTTGTGCACGTGTGTTTGTGTGTTTACGCGTGGTTTGTGTAGACAATTGTAACGTTAGTAAGCGGACTGGTTTTGCACCGCAGGCTAGTGTTTACATAGATAGACACGGAATAGTAGCGCATTTGAATGAAGAAGCGCGCTTATTTAGTTCAACATATTTCCCCCCTTTGTGTATTGTTGTTTGGAGTGCTTTTACAATACACAAACATAAAGTTACACATATAGTGGCCAGCTAAACAAATGTACACGCACTACACATCGCATGCTCCATTGATCAATTAACTATACGTGATCATGTTTGGGCTACTTGATGAGCATAGGCAAAGACACAGACATTTGAAGCACTCTTACTCACAGCCTGCGGTTCTAACGTTAGGACCTTTATCGTTGGGACTGCTCCATCCTTCAGCATTAGGCGATTGGAAAAGCCGGCGTCGAGCTGGGCCTTGTTTATGAAACAGTCGGCACCGAAATGCAGCGAACAGATATAAACATTCGCGCAACTCAGTTGCTGATCCGGAAAAGCAAATTACATCCACTGTTGCCTTAACGCGGGGTTTTTGGCGAATCTGTGCAGGACTGTCTTGGTCTGGCAACCAAAAACCCACTTTTTTGGTGACATTGTTATGTGCTATGTGTAATTGTCACCTGTCCAGCATCCTACAAACCAGCGTTTTGATGGGCATAGCCTGTTGCTTTCGCTCTCTCCCTCGCTCTCTCTCACGCGCTTCCGGTAGAATTGTCCGTAAGGCCCATACAAGGAAATTCCGCCCCCACTAACGTCAATGGGGACGCATGATCTCAAAAAACTTGCCGAAACTTATGACTAACCGGAAGTAGTATTTTTGACAAAGAAATACTCCCATCAAACGTCCACCTTAACTTTTGAAACTTTGTCTATGTTTAGTATGGGATTCCAAGTCTTTAACAGTGTAAAAAGATCAGTATGCATGAAACAGCATTTCACCCCCCCTTTAAAAAAAAAGCATAAACATTTCCATAAGGGTATATACACTGTGCAAAAAAGTTACTAAGCAAAAGGACAATTTAAATCCCTAGATGAGGAGAGAAAAAAAAAAAAAAAAACTGTTAGCAGATTAAAGGAATGTTCTGCAGGAACACAAACAGTAACCCGTTACAGTCATTTCTTTATCCTATAAATAGGTTATTAGAAACATCTCATTTATATTCAGTTACATGGTATCTCTTTACAGTTACTACTCATAAAATACATATTACATGTTGATTTTTAAACCTAAATTTAGCATCCTAAAGCAGAGATTTCAGCTAAATTAATGTTTTCGCACAGAACATTGTTTCCCTAGTGACTGCGTTCTGTTCTGTCTTGATGCATGCCACACTAGCGCTCATTTAGTGAAGTTTTAAGTCAGGACACGCTTTCATGCAAAATGAAAATACTCATGTGAATTAGTAACAGTTACAGATAAGGATATAACCTGTAAAGTGAACGTTTTGCACTGAGGATGCAAACGCATCTGTTAAAGAGCATAACAGGGCATGTTAACAGCTAATGCATTCACATGAAGCTTAAAATAAAGAATTTGCATGTTCAGTGAGCATCTTTCTTGCAGCAGCAGATTCCACTTTACTATTTTTCAATGCATTTTGTCCATACAAATGCGCTATTCAGTGCTGTAATTTGGCGTGACTGGTAAAAGCTATGTGTAGAGATCAGATCTGACTAATCGATAGGGAGAATCATTGTTGAGGATTTTCATTATTGATTATTAGAGACTAGATGTTGCAGCCCTACTATAAACAATCAGGAAACAGCAGTGGGAAGTAATTTACACAGGTGACGATATTTACTTTAGAACAATTCACCAAAAACCACACTACTAAAGAATTGTGTAAAACTCAGTAAACTTGATGTATACATTTATACATACATACATTTTGGTCTAATGTTACAAGTAATAACTAAATGACCTTAAATATTTCCTAATTTCACTAAGTTTCATTTAGAGTTTTTTTTATTAAACATGGATCTTAATTTTCAATAAAAGGGCTTATTTCGGCTTTTCTAAGCTCATTTTGTTAATGAAAGCAACTAATTTGTATGTGCAAACCGGATTCTGGACTGGTGTGATGAGATGCTTGGCTAGATTCGCCTCAAACTTGTGCATCTTCAAATGCAGAGCCGTACAGAAAGTTACATATGCACACAGCATACTTCTTTCAGTAATGCGGTCTCACGTATGATGACATTATTTTATCCACAAGCACCTTAATGCTTACTCGACTTTTGTACAGTTCCAAATCTGTATGATTTTCAATGTCTAAAAAGTCAGAAATTGGTAAACATGCTTTTCACTTTTATGCCCCTAGGGCATGGAATGAATTGCAAAACATACTTAAAGGTACAGTTTTTGCCACCTTTTAATATTTTTAAATGCATTTTGAAAGCTGCTTTAAAAGTCATGCAAGCACTTTTCTTGACCCTACTTTTATCAACTGTTTTGTTTAAGTACTTGAATTGTTTTGTCCTTGTTTTTTTTTTTTAAGTTAAACTATGTGCTGCCATCTTGACCAGGTCTCCTTGGAAGAGAAGCTTTTAACAACTCAATGGGATCTTCCTAGTTAAAAATAAAGTTATTGGGTGAATTTTCTATTAAGCATTATATAATGCAGTAATAAAGAAGCAGTCTGCCTAGGATAGTGTAAAGAATTTTCAGAACATTTAGTTAACGTCCCATTTAGTCAACGTTATATAGTACGAGGCTGAAAACCCTGGCTTTCTTGGAGTATACATTGGAGTTTCTGGTGTACATTCATCAACCAGTGCGCATGCAAGTATGGTGGTCTTGAATGTAGCAGAGCCCTGCATCTGCTAAAAACATCGCAAATCACGGTCAGCTGTTCCCGTATCACGTGGATGTATCCGAATCGGTTAAAGCTGAAGATGTAAGTGCTGTTGTTAGAGCTTTGTTGCTACACAACGTAAACCAAAGCATTTTCTTACGCTTTTATTTTGGTTTCGTTTTCAGAACACCAGTCTCTTCAACTAACGAACTACGGCCATAATGGACCGCTCAATCGTGTTTATCAACATGATGTTAGAATTAACACGACTCAAATAGCCATTCCCAGAGCAGACAATAGGATAGGTGCATATAAACACAATACATGTGAGGATGTAGCAAGTGGTTTGATTGCTAGGCAGTAAACAAGATTAACGCCATTAAGAAGTGCGCCAGAAACGCAAGGCCGCTCTTTGTTTAGCACGTTTCTTGATCAAACGATACATCTACCTAAGCACAAAGAACCGCCGCCTGGCACCAATATTAAAAATCACTAGCTCTCGTACAAGATTTTTAATTGCACGTGAAGAGAAAAGCCTTTGAAACAATACCAAATAAACAACACCATCTGCAGCACGCGGACTTACTGTGACTCGACGTCCTCGGTTCCGTGTGAGGGCGCGTGGACGCTTCTTCTTCCGGTTGATTAAAGGCGCTTCAACCAATTCTGGGCCGACAGGGTAAAACAGTGCATGGATATAAGTAAAGACAAATCTAATTAATCTAGCAGAATAAACACCGTATGCATGTAACTCAAAGTATATCTCTCACCAATTCTCTTATCTCATGCTCCTCACGCTCTTGGCCAGGGCCCCGGAAGCGTCACCCGTCACCGGCTGCGAGCGCGGCCTTGTCGACTTCTCTCACTTCCAAGAAGGGGCGGTGTCTTTGATGCTCAAAAATGATTGGCTCTCAGTGATGTAACTCAAACTAAAGGCGCGTTTTCTACTAGTTTTTACTGGCGGGGATTTTCATTCATTCCAGTAGTTTGAATCTTTTGAATCTGTTCACTAAAACGATTCATTCATGAATTCAAGCGAGACGCTTCCGTTATGTAGTTGTTGAATCTTTCACTCAACCAAATAGATAAGAACGCTGAATATTTTATAATACTAACAAATTAATTATAAACAAATCAGCTAAGAGTGAATGGGTTGAAAACTTAAGCAAATGAAAATAATGAACAGTCTTGTTTTTAATAGGACAAATAGGGGCAATGTGAGACACTTAAAATAGTTTATAGTTAATATTTCTAACTTAATAGTTCAATAATTATTTGCAAGTAATTGCAAAATTGCAAGTAATATAAGTACATAGGCTATCATATTTTCAGATAATGGTTATAATAACCTACACACACAATAGGTAATGATTAAGGTGTATCAGAAAGTTGGTTTAGCAAATATGTATGCAATTCATACAAATAGATTATAAATAGATATTTAGAGATTCGGTTTAGCTACATGTGTGCATGTAGCAACTTTCCTGCCGGAACACGCCCCCTCAGCCTGACCGAATGACAGAAGACTGAATTTATTAGAGAAAACTGCGAAAACGCAGTTTGGTCTAAAATTATAGCCTACCTTTTTCTTCTTTTTTTGACTAGAAAGCTTAATTTCATTTTGATATTTTGTTAGAAGAAAAAAAACTCAAATTACTATCTTTTATTAAATAATAATTTAAGCACATTCTTTCAACTTTCAACAAAATAATTCACATATCCATGCATAACCCTTTTAATTCAGCTAAAAATACCGTTCATTGGTTGTTTTTGCCAACCTCTTATGGAGAAACAAAGTGATATTTATACAGGCTACCATGCTGTTTCAAGAATCTTGCCAC
This sequence comes from Pseudorasbora parva, assembly GCF_024679245.1. Lineage (NCBI taxonomy): Eukaryota > Metazoa > Chordata > Actinopteri > Cypriniformes > Gobionidae > Pseudorasbora > Pseudorasbora parva. The sequence goes on from NC_090174.1 coordinate 33,518,259, forward strand.
TAGATATTTGGAGCAAAAGAGCTGTTCCACCGGGTCCTACATTCATTTCTTTTTAGTAGGCTATGCATTCAGACAGTTTCAATTTTGAGCATTTTGACATTTTTTCTATGTGTATTAGAGCATTCATCTAATTCAATTTATTCCTAAGGGGGACAAATTGACAGTGAGGGAAGGATTTATTACTTTTTTGTGTATTCGTAGTTCAGGGGCGACTAAAGTCCTAGGGCCTTGGACCACTTAGATGAACACTTCATTTAATAGTTTTATTTTAAATGAGTTTTAAACAGGGACAGATGAGGGTTAAATTCGGGACAATTCCACATTATTCTGAACAGTTAGCAACTGCTATAACTTAAATGACGACAAAATGACAACAGTAAAAAAAAATATTTTCAAATGTTGGACATGTTTTTAATATTCATAATTCTAAAACATCCTTGGTCTCACTATTGTGATATATCGCCTCTCCGTCTGTATGGTTTCTGTAAGCAACCAAAACGTTTAATGAATAAAATAACTGTAACAGTAATTCCACTTTTTATTTCTGAAAGCAGCATGTTCCAGTCAGAGTACAGAGCACAATAAAAACAACCATTTCAATGAATTAATGATTTTACTTAAATTGAAATGCTGAAATAATACATTTGAGTGAATTAATGAATAGACATATGACATAGACGCATTATTTTTGTAAATATGTTAATGTTAATTCTGATTATTATTATCACATAGATAATTTCCTTTATCAACTTTGAAAGATACCTCCCATAATGTATGACATCCTTAAGTGAAACTAGTAAAAGAGGTTCAGTTTCGCTCGTCAAAGAGTTTTTATTTTGCTGGTCATTTCTGTGGAGAGTCATATGTGGCTTCTCTCTCAGAGAGAGGCCTAGCATTTCTTCACAGGTACATCAACTGCTGTCATGAGTCAGCATATAAAATCACATCACAGTTCTGTCAAAAAAGTGCTTGCAGTGTATTAAACTCCTCTATGAGGGTCTGGTGGTGTCAAAAGTTCATAAACCTCTAATGTGCTTTGAAACCAAAGCTGGACAACAGATAGAGATGCCTCAGACAGCTGTGCAGTCATATCTTGTTCCCTCTCTTTCACTCTCTTATTTTAGGTATGTTTGTTTATACAGAAAGTGCAAACCTATACCTACTTCATGTACATATTACCATGGAATAGTCAGTACTTGGTACAATTTTCTCAGTTTTCACAAAACTCATTTTATCTGAATGCCATTAGTTTAATAGTGTGTGTGTTTATTGAGTCTGTATGTCTTCTCTGTCCTCAGAAGCCAGTGATGTGACAGTAGGCCTCTAGGCTGGAGAACGTGATGTACAGAATCCACAAACCGAGGAACAACGCTGAAGTCAGAATCTTTAGCATTTTGGGCCCGCCCAGCTCTCCACCCACTGATTTCCGCCTCCGTAACATCAGCACACCAATGTTGATGAAGGCGAAGATGGTGAAGAGTGTAACAGAGAATGCAAGCGAGCCAGGGTCTACATAAAACACCTGACCTTTGACCTCCCAATAAATGGCTGAAATGGACCACGCCACGCCAATCCCAAGGAAAACATTAACGGCGTTGCTACCGGTTACATTTCCAACCGAAGCATCTGCGTACTGATCCTGTTGAGCAGCGACCTTGCTCGCAAACGTGTCTAAAAAAAGAAGGGAGATATGTCTGATTGGTAAAATGATTTAGGCCAGGTTTGCACAGCATACAGAATACAGCTGTCAGTCCTGTATTCGAGTCATTAATACGGATATGTTCACCCACAGTTCAGGTATTTGTGGGAGTGACAACTTCTCCGAAAACCAAGCACTGTGTGAATGGAACCGGATTGGACGAATGCCTGTCTACCATGTGTTACGGGTTTAGCTTTTGGTAATTTACTTTTAGGGGAGATTTTAGATCCAGTCACTGTTCTCCACCAGTCGGAACGAGATATATCCAGCTACAGCCCCGCAGCACACCAATTTCAGAACACCAGTTTCAGAACCCCATCCACAGAACCGGAAGTGAGCGGGGCTACCCATACGCGTTGTTTTCATATGGATTTTAATCGGATCGATGTCTACAATATTTGACAACAATACTTTTAAATAAAGTTACTTTTTACTTTAATTCATATCCTTGAACAAGAGAAACATGAATTTAAGCCAGTGAGATGTGAACCGAAGCACGAAGGAGAATATGTTGAGTTGTGTGTGATATTTCTGTCATGATATATGTGGTGGTGAACGAATATTGAATCTGTTTACGTCTTTCATGTTTTATAGCTTTTTTGCATTTGTCAAAATATATTATTTGTCTTAATATTAAATAATTATCCATTAATAAAACATATTCATTTCATTTTCAGGGATGAAAACACTTTAATCTTCTCTGCAGAAATTCCATGATATGGGCTTAAGAGTCACAAGTTTTTATCTTTTAAGATAACTTTTTTTGCATGTTTAAATTTTTTATTATGTGCTGTTTAATTAATTTTAAGATTTTAGTATAATTTTTAGATTTTTTTATATATGTCCTATTTGTTTTCTTTCAGCGAAATGTTTCACTTTAAGCCCTCGTATTAAGTGGTTATTTTTATTTGACATTTGAAAAATAGAAATGTCACATTCTCTGTCAATTATTTTCAATCGAAATAATACGATTGAATATAGAGTCAAATTGGATACACTTTATAACATGTTATGAATGTATTAGGCCTATTATATATTTAAAAAAATTAAAAAGTTTTTAAAATAATACAGTATTTGTGTCCATTAACATCAAATCTCATAGGCTATTTTTACTTATTTACAGTACTTATTTAAAGCTGTATCATACAAATAAAGTTTAAAAAAAAACATACATTGTGATTTCTGGATTTTTTTAATTTAGATTATGTCTCTCACAGTGGACATGCACCTATGATGACAATTTCAGACCCCTCCATGATTTCTAAGTAGGAGAACTGACCTATAGGTAAAGCGCAACAATGACTGTTTAAGTCATTACCTGCCCCTCTCTTCCGGTTCTGTGGATTGGGTTCTGAAACTGGTGTGCTGCGGGGCTGCAGCTGGATACTATTGGTCAGAGCTGCTTCCGTCAGTTTTGTGTTCTATGTCTGACTCAAATGCTTCGCCCTACACCCAGATATTAAAGCTGCTGTCGGTTTATGAAAATTTGACGGATGAACTCATGGCTCAACTTGTGAACTTGTGTCAAAAATAACAAAACTTTTCAGTTTTACGGATGTTGCCATCTTTAACATTACTTTAGTTGCTGTCGCTGATTAATGGTCAGAGAATATGGGCTTGACTCCCATGGCATGTTCATACAGACAGTATTTGAGATGCTACTGGAAGTCTGTTGTGTGAACCGGACATTTTGAGACTCAGTAAAAGTGGTTGTCAATCTCAAAATCTGGCAGTGTGAACATAGCCTTTTACACATAATCAGACAAACAATCTACCCTACATATGTACCTGGTATGGACGTTCCTAAGGCGACAAACACTACAGCAGTAACAGTGTCACGGAGGCCCACTGTGCAGCCGAAATGAGATGCCAAGTCTCCAATGACAGCAGTTAGCAGCCCAATGACCACAATGCACACAATGAAGCAGGCCCAGCCGTTCCCATACCCTGTGGGTGGAACGAATGCAAACAGAATCTTCCAGAACACTGTAACCACGTGCATGAAATAGTCAAAGCACGAAGGCTGCTGAGACTCCCCTCCTTCCTCATCACCTTCTCCTGAGAAAAAGAGAAAGGTATGAATAAAACATTATCATCACCTGTAAGAATCTCTCACAAGTTTTTATGCACACAAACACAGCATAAATAATTTCATATATATTAAAACACACAACTGGTTTGATTCTACCTGCACTGACTGTTATAGCCTCAATGAACTGTTCCCTCCAGGAGTGTGTACCAATTACTTCGGCAAGATTGGTATCCTTCAAAAGGCGCTCAACTGTATTCTAAACACATATGCACACCATAGTAAAATTCAGTGATTGAGAAATATATCATTAAACAGCAATAAATCAGACTTCATTAATTGCTCTGCATTAGTCATTACACTTTTCTTTTCCTGTTTGTAATATTGACAGTATTCCTGATTCATTTCCACAAAATGACTGTTCTTGTGTAATGGAAGCAAGCTAGTAAAGAGCTTTTCAGGTGAACCGGCCATCCTTAGGGGGGCCCCGTGTTGAATGGACCAAAAGGGGAACCCCCCCCCGGAAATCGATCGTGACAGAGGAGGGGCCTCACTATCTCTAACTGGGTCCTGCCCATGCTTAGGACGGCCCTGTCACTAGATGCAGTAGCGACTGATGCTAGAAGCTGCGGTCTTTACAACCCTTGTTTAGTCAGCTCTTGAGGCCAGTGGTGGGCCTTTACAATTTCTCAGCCAAATTAACATTTACTTTAATTGAAAAATCATATGATAAGTTGTGTATAAAGCTTTAGTTTTAAGGCATTTAATTAGCAAACACCCAGATTAAAACAGAAAGAGTTGCGAAGAAAATGGAATTTTAACTTCATGCATTTAGGTGTGATTAGTTCAGTCAGAGAGTGTTGAAGATAAGGTTGAAGATAAGAGGAATCCCAAAACACACTTCACACTGAGGCAAGTGGTCTACTACCGCATCTAAAACTCCATTAGGGGCCATTCCCTGTCGGACCTATATGAGAGGGAAGAAATCACAGCTTATACATTTTCTGCCTGCATGGGACAGGCGAAACAGGGCACAGAGTTGTGTTTGTTAATGTATGCATATGATGTGTGTATACCTTGAAGGCCATGCTCTCCTCTATAATGACCTCTAGCCTGCTGTGTTCTCCCAGAATGGGCTTCCCCTTCTCTGCTATACGCCTGGCCTCCTCCACTTCTGGACCAGGAGTGGCTTGGAAAAATGAAAGGGAGAGCAAAGAATAAACTGAATGCTCAGATGTGAGGTCTAACAATACTATACACTAAATATACACTACATAATAATGCAAAAAAAGTTTGTAAAGTCTTACCCTGATTCAACAGCAAATCTACTTGCAGCATGTGAGTAGAGAATGAATGAATGAATCATTGACTGACTGATTGATTCATTGACTGAATCAATTAGTCAATAAATCAATCTACACTACCATTCAAAAGTCTGGGATTGAAAAGATTGTTTCATGTTTTTCAAAGAAGTCTCTTATCATCAACAATGCTACATTTATTTGATCAAAAATATTGATATTAGACATATTAGATTTAGTGTTCAAGAAAGATATTCTCTTTCTATCTATCTATCTATCTATCTATCTATCTATCTATCTATCTATCTATCTATCTATCTATCTGTCTGTCTGTCTGTCTGTCTGTCTGTCTGTCTGTCTGTCTGTCTGTCTGTCTGTCTGTCTGTCTGTCTGTCTGTCTATCTATCTATCTATCTATCTATCTATCTATCTATCTATCTATCTATCTGTCTGTCTGTCTGTCTGTCTGTCTGTCTGTCTCTACAATGGTGGAGGCTCCAAGTAGCTTATTAACTCACTAATGAACCTGCCGTTAATTCTCTCTTTAACATTCACATTTATTAGCACACATCGGGTCATATTACGTAGACACACACAGCCCCGAGGCTTAAGTGTGTGCGTAGGTGAGTTGGATCTAGTTACTATGAGTGACGCATGTCTAGTTTGTACCCCTGTTGTGCTGTTGTTATTGATCTGAAACTGACACTGGTCATAGAAATGTGTGTGCCTGAGAGTAGTGTTGCTATTAAGCTATTAGCAAGCATTTACAGAAATCATAGACAATATGATAATACTATAACACCTGTGATGATTAACAAGTATAGGTACACACACTGACCTGAGATGCCTCTCTTGAGCCATTTGGGTTCTTCAAGAACAATGAAGAAATGTTCTCGCTTCTCATATTCCTGCATGTTTATAATGCGCACCTGTAGAGTCTTGCTGTGGATACAGGCACAAAAAGAGCAGAGGACAAATAATCATTTCCTCTTGGTTTTACCTCTGAAATATTAAAGGAGACCTCAGCATTTAAATCACATCAGAGTTGGGCCTGCATGAATACTTTAACACACCGTGTATAAATAATTAACCCACACACAGATGAACTGAGACAAGCTTTTGGTTGAGTACATGCTCTCCTCTCACAAACCACTGCTGCATTGAGGGTTTAAGATTGATCTAATTTGTTTTAACAATAAAAGGCACATTGATTCAGTGTGTATGCAGCATGATTTTAGTCTGTACCATGTAGTGTCTCTGAAGCTTCACTTTCCAGTAGACAAAACAGATTTCAACCTCATCAGATTTCACATGCACATACTAAATTAATAAAATAATAAAAAGCCTGTCAAAAATGGATTCCAATTGTTACAAAAACATGCTAATTTAATGTGAATTTGAACCACATTGTTTATTAAAATACTTGTACTACTAAAATACAAGTACAATATCATACATTCTATTTTATTTATAATTTAATGTTCTATTTATATCATGTTACAGTTTTTCTCAGTTGCTTTGGGGCATTTCTCACATCACTATATACATTTGCACAACAGTTAGCTCAACCTCCATAAGATTTAGTAATTTGAGCACCTCATAGTAGCAGTTTCTCATTCCTTCCAACAAAATGCTTTTGGACATGCATCAATTGCTTCCATATAACTATCTGCTGTTTTATAACATTATCATTTGCTTATGTCATGTCAGTCAAAATTAACTATACTTGTGAATGCTGAATAGTCATTCCATATAAAATAGTCCACATTTCATTGCTTGAACATTCAAAAATATTGAACTAGTTGTCAAAATCTGTCAAGCTAATTGTACACATTTTTTAAAAATCTTTTCCCCCCTGAAAATGTCACCTAAATTGACAAATTTCTCTCAGGTGAATCTCAACTTTCACTAATGTGAGAAGCATTAGTTCTATGTATGTTCAGTTCCAATATGTACTGCAATATTGTTTACAGTTGTGCACAGCTCTACCCAAAGGAAGTTTATTTTTGTTGTAAATAAGGGTGTATTTTTTTCTTTTGCACAATGCTGTGAACAAATTAGAATTGCAAAGAGCATATGCAGTAAAAATGTGAAACATACAAATCCAGTGTCTTTTACTCAGTTACCTCACTACATACAGTAATGTGTAACATATTTTCTGTATTTTTCAAATGGCTCTGCAAATAGTATATAGTGTTGTCTTGAGCATTTTCAGTATAGTGTCACCAAGATCTGACTTTTTTGCATTGGAAAACATTTACAGAGTAAACTTTCATAATGAAAACATGACAAAGCCATTTGGCTATCTTGTTCATAAACAATGGTGTCAGGACTTTTCATCTTGATGCCACTGACACTTTCATTGACTTGAATACTTGCTTTTGAGGAATGAGCTATCCATGTTGAGCAATTGACACGCTTTTGCAGGTTATGAACTAGTTTTTGCAGTTTGTTCTAACTTTTTTGAGAACTGCATTAACTGTTGTGCAAATTTAAATAGTGATGTGAGAAATGTACCAAAGAAAAAAACATTTATTACAATATCTTCACATGTACAACTGAAGAACCATTTTTTTAAGAATATGTAGCTCTATGGATATATGGAATCACCTTGTGTCTTTGTAAACCTTCTAACCCAGGATGATTTTTTGACCGAAAAAGACATTTACTGCTCAGAATCCAGTATTAGCGTAACAGATTCAGTCTGAAACACTAGAGCACACTAGAGAACATCTCAGAAGTGATGACGTACAGAAACACATTTATTCAGAGTCTGAAAGTATGAGACGCATCCATTCAGAGTCTGAAAATATGAGACAGATTATAGGACAAACAACATTAAAGGTTAGTACTGGGGAGAAAGAGACCTCTGGTGGCTCAAATGAGAAGTGAGGGCATAGTGATAAATAATAGTTGTTTGTATGCTGATGCTGATGGCGATACATTCGCTCCGAAATTACAGCTCAGCGAGTGTTGCAGAGTAAAGGATTTCAACTAAAGTACTTAATAATGCTTACATAATGATTAATATGCTAGTATATTAATGGGCTGTAATGGCCCACAATTAAGTGCTAGTGCCAGACTGCTTACTGAAATACTTACCAAGATACTCCACTATCAATATAACAAATGCATTAAACCACATCACATTTATTTCCATACATACAATTACCTTGTTTTTACATAAATTCAAACTTTTTGTGTGAACGTGGCAGGGCTTTGTGTGCATGTGAGAAGTAAAAAGAATATGCTTGAAATTTATAGTGAAAGTTAAAATAAAAAGTTACCTGAATTTAAAACTTAAATGTGGAAATTTACCTAGTCTGCTCATTGGTAAACTCCAGCTCTCCTTGTGTGTGCTCATAGTCAACACCCTGTCGAGCAGAACCGTCCTCTGTGTGATATGGAATCGTTACGGTCCCACGCATACCTGATGTCCGTTTCACAGGCACCTCCACCACACCTGAACATTCACCCACGCAGAGCTTCTGCTGACCAAATGCGAAGACTCCCGCATGGTCATCGTCCAAAATGGTTACCGTGGTTACAAGGGGTTCAACCAGTCGGGCGCCGTCAGTGTTGGTCCCACCTTCTCCTTCTCGCAGGTTTGAGAGACGCACAAAAAAGTGTTCGTCCTCTTCAAACACATCATCATCAATAATGCCTACCTACAAAAAGCACACATATACACATGCATCTTAAGACAACTCTCATATGCAACTCAAATACATATGCTATTGTTCAATAGTGTCTTGTTAAAAATGTTTTTGAGTAAAATAATTCAGTAAAAACAGTATTATTGTGGAATAGTAATACAATTTTAAATAATTTTCTATGAATATATTTTAAAATATAATTTATTCCTTTGATGTCAAAGCTGAATTTTCAGCATAATTACTCCAGTCTTCAGTGTCACATTATCCTTCAGATTCTGATTTGCTGCTCAAGAAATATTATTTATTATTGTCATTGTTAGAAACATTGTTTCCGTGGGAAATGTGATAAATTTGTTCCAGGATTCTTTGGTGAAATTGAAGTGTTATTTATACAGTGCCTTGCGAAAGTATTCGGCCCTCTTGAACTTTGCGACCTTTTGCCACATTTCAGGCTTCAAACATAATGATATAAAACTGTAATTTTTGTGAAGAATCAACAAGTGGGACACAATCATGAAGTGGAACGAAATTTATTGGATATTTCAAACTTTTTTAACAAATCAAAAACTGAAAAACTGGGCGTGCAAAATTATCCGGCCCCTTTACTTTCAGTGCAGCAAACTCTCTCCAGAAGTTCAGTGAGGATCTCTGAATGATCCATTGTTGACTTAAATGTCTAATGAATTAAGTTAATACTTTCTAGAGTCACATTTTGCTGCGGCGATTACAGCTGTAAGTCGTTCAGTTTTGCACATCGAGAGACTGACATTTTTGCCTATTCTTCATTCCTTTTGCAGACTCCATCAGGTTTTCTTCCAGAATGGTCCTGTATTTGGCTTCATCCATCTTCCCATCAATTTGAACCATCTTCCCTGTCCCTGCTGAAGAAAAGCAGGCCCAAACCATGATGCTGCCACCACCATGTTTGACAGTGGGGATGGTGTGTTCAGGGTAATGAGCTGTGTTGCTTTTACGCCAAACATAACGTTTTGCACTGTTGCCAAAAAGTTCAATTTTGGTTTCATCTGACCAGAGCACCTTATTCCACATGTTTGGTGTGTCTCCCAGGTGGCTTGTGGCAAACTTTAAACAACACTTTTTATGGATATCTTTAAGAAATGGCTTTCTTCTTGCCACTCTTCCATAAAGGCCAGATTTGTGCAGTATACGACTGATTGTTGTCCTATGGACAGAGTCTCCCACCTCAGCTGTAGATCTCTGCAGTTTATCCAGAGTGATCATGGGCCTCTTGGCTGCATCTCTGATCAGTCTTCTCCTTGTATGAGCTGAAAGTTTAGAAGGACGGCCAGGTCTTGGTAGATTTGCAGTGGTCTGATACTCCTTCCATTTCAATATTATCGCTTGCACAGTGCTCCTTGGGATGTTTAAAGCTTGGGAAATCTTTTTGTATCCAAATCCGGCTTTAAACTTCTCCACAACAGTATCTCGGACCTGCCTGGTGTGTCTTCATGATGCTCTCTGCGCTTTAAACGGACCTCTGAGACTATCACAGTGCAGGTGCATTTATACGGAGACTTGATTACACACAGGTGGATTCTATTTATCATCATTAGTCATTTAGGTCAACATTGGATCATTCAGAGATCCTCACTGAACTTCTGGAGAGAGTTTGCTGCACTGAAAGTAATTTTGCACAACCAATTTTTCAGTTTTTGATTTGTTAAAATGTTTTAAATATCCAATACATTTCATTCCACTTCATGATTGTGTCCCACTTGTTGATTCTTCACCAAAAATTAGTTTTATATCTTTATGTTTGAAGCCTGAAATGTGGCAAAAGGTCGCAAAGTTCAAGGGGGGCGAATACTTTCGCAAGGCACTGTATAAATAAAAATATAAATATTTTGGATCATAACACATGTCCTTCCTTCTATTTAACTTTTATACAACTGCCTTTTTTATTTAAATCTCTTAAAAATTAATGATCAGACATCACCACTCTCTCACCTTTATTTCCTTGCGTGTCTCTCCAGGCTGAAATACGATCGTTCCCTCACAATACTCATAATCTGCCCCTGAACTTGCCGACCCATTCTCTGTCCTGTAGTCGACGTGGAAGGTTCTGGTACCGGTTCCCCCCTGTAAACAGACCCATAGATTCACGTTCCCACAGTTCTCACTGCATTGATACTGCGCCTGCTCAAAAGCGATCTGAGAACAGGTGGCCAGGTCATTGTCAGTCGAATCTCCAGCGGCTTTCTTTGCCTGTTCAGCCGCGGCATGTTTCTTCAGTACGTTCCCAGCACCAATCATCATGCGTGTTGCCTGCACGCGGTAAAAGGCCCGGCTCTTATGCTGTTTCTGCATGGTGGCATAGTTTGCCATCTCAATCAGCTGATCCAGGTCTTTGTCCGGATGCTTCTCTCTCAGTTCCTTCAGCATACGGATCACCTACAACCATAGACAGTCTCAGTAACATCCAATAACCTGTCATTTCAATGTATTTATATGTAAGTAATGATATTTAGTCGAGCTCAAAAAGCTCTGATAGGGTGATCAGTAGCCAGTTTCATAAACTGCTGAGAGTCATCTAATTTTGTTTCTTCAAGAGTGCTCAAAATCAGTCAGTTCCCTTAAAAAAGGTATATTGGTATAATTTGACTTGGGAAAAGTAAAACTGATTACCCTTTAGTTAAGTTCTAATTGGTCAAACTAACTCTTAAGACTAGATTAAGGCTACACATTTTAACATTGTGGCTATGTTTATGCAACTGGCCCCAGGTCTCTTTTCACCCTGTTTATTTTGAGACTGACAGACTGACTGTACATTTTCCCACTATATGGCTACTTAGCAAATTAATAAATACATTTGGGTTTAGAATATGTGAGATAATTACACGATAATTACATGTGAGATTATTTTGTTTTCTCTTACGCTCACGAAGGCTGTGTTTATTTGATCAGAAATACAGTAAAACAAAAATATTTTTTTAATTAACTGTATTTTTTTGCTGTGATCAAAGTTGTGATTTTCAACATCTCATTCTTCAGTGTCACATGATCATTCAGGAATCATGTGTTGTAGTCGAGACCAGCTTATTTGAGTCCGAGGTGAGACCGAGACCGAGACCAGAGAGAACCAGAGTTATCATTCATATTTATCTCAGGGAACCACTTATTTATCTTATTTCCTATGGGAAATAATTACTATTATGTTTGATTTTTTAATTGGTCAGTTTAATAAATTATATTTAATGTGCCCTTGCTAAAAATATATTTTTATTTCAAGAAAAAGAAAACCTTACTAACCACAAAGTTTTGAACAGTAGTTTATGTTAGAAAGAAGAAACTCCAAAGTTCTATGAGAAATATAAAACTGTTACAATGTAGGACATCTGTTGTGAGGGACAACGGTCATATATATATTTGTATATTGATAGGAAATTTGGATATGACCATAAAATTCTGCGATTGGCCGATTAGAATCAAGTAATGTTTTTTCTCTCCCTTTAGCACATGGAATCTATTGGAGCACAAGAGCATTCCCCACGATTTTACTCATAGACTAAACATCTCATTAAGAATTTTTTTCTTCCTGTTATGTTTGGCTCTCTCACCTCCTCTCTCTCCTGTTCAGGTTCTTTGGTGTTCTTTATAGTGATGCTGGTGGTGCTGTTTTGATATTTTTCTCCCATGATGGCATCAATGCCTCTGGGTGCTTGCTCACCCTCCATCTCCACAATGATACCATGACGTTTATCAGCACGGTATCGTTTATGCAAATACTTGTAAAAAAGCAGGCGCCGGTCAGCGATCCATGCCATTAAGACACACACAGGGAAGAAGAACAGAGTGACCAGAGCCTCCCAGACCTCACACAAACACGCACACATAAAAGAAAATTAGCCACAAAATTGAAATTAATATATAAATATTAACATACACATTATGCAAACATGTTCTGCTTACAAACACACACACACACACACACACACACACACACACACACACACACACACACACACACACACACACACACACACACACACACACACCTCTACAACGCCAGGGCTTATGACTGCAAGGATGAGGTAGAGCCAGATGTAGGCAAAGATGCTCCAAGTTGCAGTAATGAAGAAGACTCTGAGATGTTTAATCTTCCTCACCTCTCCATCGGGTATCACCCACACACACACTCCGATTATCACAAACATATTGAATGCAGCACTGCCCACTATAGTGCCAGGACCCAGTTCTCCTGACTCAAAACCATGTCCACACACCTGTTAGACACATACAAAGCAGAGAACAATACTACCAATACTAATAGTTTCCATAGCAATTAGTAATGCACAATTTAACATAATATATTTTAAACTATGGCATATGATTACATATTTATCATTAATTTAGGGACTTTTTAAGACTTTTTTTGATCTACCAATGACATTTGAATGTCACTAGCCGACGGAGGTTAGTATGATTTTTTACTACCCTACAGGTTGCTTCATTTCTTCAGGTTTGAGAAGACTGAATTCTTGTAAAAAGTGAGTAATTCCTGGAGAATAATTCCTTAACTCTCCAGAATCATTTTTAGAGAAATAAAATGAGCTGTCTAACAGCTGAAATGTTTAACTGTGTGAAACCTGTGTGAAGCCACTTTGAGTTAAATGATTTCTTTACATGGATGAATAGCAGCTGATAATATCATTTTGAAGTAATGAGGTGAGTGTGTGAGTCAGTGTGTGAGTTAATAATTAACCTGAAAAAAGGCTTTTTTCACTTCTCTTGTGATAAACTACTGAGCAATACGAGTTGCTAGCTTGTTTGTAAATCGTGTGCTTACCTCTATTACAGAGAGCAGGATCTCAGGGGCTGATGAACCCAAAGCCATGAGTGTGAGGTTTGAAACCGTTTCATTCCAGATTCTTACTGTCATTACCGTTTTCTCTCCATTTGCACCTGTCACAGTCACCTCTTTCTCCTATAGGACACATTAAGTTTATAAAAACATCATTTGGGTAGGTTGAATGACCAAAAACTTTTATCACGTAAGTCATTTTTAAAACAATAAAAGTACATTACAATGTAGTAGTTATTTTAAATAGTTTATATTTTAATAACCATGTAGTAATGCCTATTTTTGGATAGTTAAGCACTTTGTTTAGCACTTCTATCTATTCCAAGTAGATGGAAACTACAACCTTAAGGACTTAAACCATGTTAAATCACTTAGTTTTTCCTCTTCTTGAAAGCAGTTCTGCTCACTAATGTCTTGTCTGTGCCAATATACCTATTGTGGGATAAAAAGAAATTCATATTTTCTGCTGGATGACACATACCGTACACCGCCATAGGAGACTTATTGTAAAAACATTCAAATAAAATCTATATTCTTTCTTCTTCTCTCTCTCTCTCTCTCTCTCTCTCTCTCTCTCTCTCTCTCTCTCTCTCTCTCTCTTCTCTCTCTCTCTCTCTCTCTCTCTCTCTCATACACATATATATCGATCAGGCATAACAGGTGAAGGGAATGTACTGATTATCTCTTCATCACCTGAACATTTTGTCCTCAAAGTTGATGCAGTAGAAGCAGGAAGAATGGTCAAGCATAATTTCCAAAAAATGGATTTGAGGGATTTTGACAAGGGCCTAATTGTGATGGCTAGACAACAGGGTCAGAGCATCTTCAAAACTGCAGCTCTTGTGGAGTGTTCCCGGTCTGCAGTGGTCAGTGTCTATCAAAATTGATCCAAGGAAGGAACAGTGGTGAAACGGTGACAGGGTCATGGGTGGCCAAGGTTCATTGATGCTCGTGGGGAGTTAAGGCTGGGCCGTGTGGTCTGATTAAACAGACAAGCTACTGTAGCTCAAATTGCTCAAGAAGTTAATGCTGGTCCTGATAGAAAGATGTCAGAATGCACAGTGCATTGCAGTTTGTTGCGTATGGGGCTGCATAGCCGCAGACCAGTGAGGGTGCCCATGCTGACCTCTGTCCACCGCCAAAAGCAGCAACAGTGAGCTTTAGAACTGGACCACGGAGCAATGGAAGAAGGTGACCTGGTCTGATGAATCATGTTTTCTTTTATATCATTTTGATGGCCGGGTGCATGTGTGTGGCTTACTTGGGGAACACATGGCACCAGGATGCATTATGGGAAGAAGGCAAGCCGGCGGTGGCAGTGTGATGCTTTGGGCAATGTTCTGCTGGAAAACCATGGGTCCGCCCATCCGTGTGGATGTTTCTTGGCACATACCACCTACCTAAGTATTGTTGCAGGCCATGTTCTTGGAAACAGTGGAAATGGTTTGAGGAGGACAATGAGTTTGAGGTGTTGACTTGGCCTCCAAATTCCCCATATCTCAACCCAATCGAGCATCTGTGGGATGTGCTAATGTGTAGATGTCGGTTCCATGGAGGCCCCACGTCGGAACCTACATGACTTAAAGTATCTGTTGCTAATTTTGGTGCCATATATAAAAGCACACCTTCAGGGGTCTAGTGGAGTCAATGCCTTGACCTGTCATGGCTATTTTGGTAGCAAAAGGGGGACCAACACAATATTAAGTCATAATATTATGCCTGATCGTTGTATATGTAGTTCATTAAAGCCACAATATGCAATTTGCTGCTAGAGGTCGCTTATAAAAAATAAAAAAGTGTACGTAGAAGATGCCTTGATTTCACAAAGCTTTTATGCCGCAGACGACCACTTATACACACTTTTTTCTGGTAATAATGCATAATGCAGCGCTGTTTTATCATATTAGATACACTTGAGTGTTTTGAAAGTTGTGTTATAATGCTATTCTGTGTGTTCACTTGGCGGGTACTGTCCAAACAGTTGCACACATGTCTAATAAAACACACAATATATTAAAGTGTCTTTGGTGTTTCCAAGGTTTCTACAAAATAAAACTGGAAATCGAGTGTAATGAGTGTATGATATTATTTAAACGCACGGACACGGTCCATGTCCTGGTTAAAAATGCTTATTTCTCTGGATTTAAACATTCTTGGAAACATTTGGGATAATGCAAGAACACACATCAACAAAATATATAACATTTCTCTAGTGGTTTTTGGAAATTTATTTCCAAAAATCACACATATTGTCCCTTTAATTAATGGACCTTTTGTTTTTTGTTTTGTATTTTTGTGTTGCTGACACACCTGTGACGTGATGACCTCGATGGCAGACATGAAACGATCAGCAATGATAGACACACCCAGGAACATGTAGAGAAGACATAAGAAGTAGATAACTGCTCTCAATGCCTGCATTCCCAGTGGGGGGCTATGTGGCAGCCACACAGGAAGTACAATCCCCGGGTGACATTTGACTTTATCAGAACAGGATCTTTTGGGGCTATCCGCACTACTGTTGCTGTTCCCATGAGGACTGCCACCCAAACACACCTGTGGAGAGAGGAGGAGAAGGAGAAGAAGGTGGAGGAGTAGAGGAGGAGCCATGTCCAGATATGGCGAGCAAGGCTTTCCTCTTGAAATTGGGAGATTGACAGGGAGAGAAAAAGAGAGTGTGGATTATTCATACAAAGCATTAAAAAAAAATCATGATACATATTGTATTATATAATGCAAAAATCTACATAAGAATGGTTTTACAAATGATTTACACAGAAATTCTGCTTGTGTTTTATGAATGAGGCCCAATCTCTATATGTGGATACCATATATGCTTTTGAAGAACAATGTGAGTGAGTGTGTGTGAGGCCATCTCAGTCCTTATCTAAACCACAGGTTTTATCCATGGTTCATTAATCATGCCTGGCCCACACTGGACACAGGCTGTCCAACCTAATGGATCCATCAGACTAACACTACAAGTGCACTGGCGGTAGTGGCACCATAAAAATGTAAGAACGTCATAAATACATAGCTTTCAATTTAAATAAGTATATGATGTATAAACTATTTACAGTAAACAAAAGCAAGTGCCAATGGTTGTGAAGTGGCAAAAGAAAAGTGTTTTAGGTAAAGAATTAATACAAGAAAAGTAGAGAAACAGAGACTGGCAGAAATATACAAAAAATATAAATGAACTACTGTTTAAAAGTTTCTTGTCAGTGCGATTCATTTATAAATAATACTTTAATTCAACAAGGAAACAGCTGTGATATTTTGAGAGAAAAATTTTTTTCTGATATTGAAATTATCGGTCTGTGTATATTTTTGGAGTAAAAGAAAAGTGCACTCACAGGGAACATTTCAATGGTTTATCTTTATTCTATATTGTGTGTATTATATTGTAATTTACTTTCTATTATGTTCTTATTATTTTCACTTTATATATAATAACTTTCCAAGTTCAAATCCAACTTAATGCCTGTCTGTTATTTGTCTTTAAATCATCTGATAAATCTTTCTTGTCTAACAGCATTTCATTTATTTATTGAATGTATTACTTACTGGACCAATAACCTGTACACAGAATCTATTAGAGGTGGACAAAGTACACAACTCTATTACTTGAGTAAAAGTAAAAGTACTACTGGTCAAATATTACTCCGTTACAAGTGAAAGTTGTTGTATAAATGTTGTATAAATATATATTGTTTAAGTCATTCAGTGATGCTCCATCTGACATACTAGCATGCGACTAACTTAAACTAATTTAAATACTTGTATATAAGTTACAAAGCTCTTTACAACGCTGCTGTCACTTTAAGGTCGAATGCACAGATCCAATACACTGATACACATCTGATATTCTCCCAACTTTACTCTTCTCTTTCTCCCAGACGTTTATATTTTTAATATTTTATAAGACATGCACCAATTGTATGCTAAGTAAACTAATCTTGATTTTTTTTTAAAACTGAAACATACTTTCAAAGTATGGCTATGGGTGCACACACATGTGCCTAAGAACCGTCTTCTTCCATTTTCCTATGAACTGATCAGTGTTCAAAAAAAGTTGGGAAAATGTATATGACCCTATAAGAGTGATTCCTGACAGACTGTCTGAAACAACAACAACAACAACAAAACCTTTTAAAGGAAAAAATCTTCCACCGACTTTCAGAGCTGCTACAGAAACGACTTTAGACCTAGATAGAAATGTAGTGGAGTAAAAAGTACAATATTTGTCTTTTACATGTAGAGAAGTAAAAGTCATATAAGTTTCCAGAAAAAAATAATACTCCAGTAAAGTACAGATACTCAAAAAGTGTACTTAAGTATAGTACTCAAGTAAATGTACTTAGTTACTGTCCACCTACATATAAACATGCATCTATTATAATACATATAAACATGCATACAAGCAACATAAATATGCATCTAGAAGGATGTACTGTTACTTCCTCATCTACAATTAAACTCCTGGGTGTTATATTAGACAACAACTTGTCTTTCGATAATCATATTTCATATGTTACAAAAACAGCCTTCTTCCACCTTACAAACATCACTAAACTATGGAACATCATGTTATCTGTTTCAGATGCAGTTAGTTGCATGCATTCACACATTAGACTGGATTAGCGTAATACATTACTAAGGGGTTATATTCAAAATGCAGCTGCTAGAATTCTTACCAGGTCAAAAACATATGAACATAAGCCCAATTTTATCATCTCTACACTGGTTGCCTATTACGTTCTTACTTAAGTTTACGATTACAAAGTATTGCAATTAAAGGCCCTAAACGGATTATCTCCTGTGGGTTTAACCAAACTTCCATTGCGCTATCATGCTCTTCAAGTTTACAAAACTCCAGACTTTCGGTAGTTCCTAGGATAGCTAAGTCCACCAAGGGTAGAGACAGCGTTTTTCGCATTTGGCTCCTAAACTCTGAAATTGATTTCCTGATTATGCTCGGGGCTCAGACTCACTCTCCCAGTTTAAATCTAGATTAAACATCTGTTTAGCCAAGCATTCGCATAATGCATTGCATAACCTTGTAATCCAGTTGTATCAGATGAAGTGCACATGATTATCTTTTTGCTTGAAATGTAAATATTTCCGGCCTCTACCTTTGAATGCCCATCTCGAAAATAAATAAAAATAAAATGGAGCCCTGAGCATAATATACTTTTTTAAAACAGACACCGAACCTTTGAAGAGTAAAAAAAAAAAAAAAAAGACGAGACCAATTACAATTTAGTATGCAAATATTATAACATTATCATCATTGTTGGTTGTATTTTAGTGACATAACACATCCATTTATATCTTTTTTATCCTAATTTCTCTCCTTCTTATTTTCCTCTGATTGTTTTTCTGACCGTCGCCTGTGTGGTAGAGATTGAGAGTGACGTGCTGGACTGAACTGCATGTTCATATTTCACTTTCTAAACTGCACTATGGTTACCTGGACATCAGCTTTGCTGTGTTACTCTACACCACTGTCCAAAAATAACCTGCCCATCACACCTGGCCCTACAACACAAACACACACATGCTCATATGTACATGTGTATTAAAGTGTCTTGTATGTTATTGTAGATGTTGGGTGACAGTGTGTGTTTGTTTACGTGTATGTGTTACTCTCATACAGTTATGTGTGTGTATGTGCAGGTGTGTGCGTGTGCGTGTGCTGAAACTGAAATGTCTCCGATTACCACGATGACACTGTTTCAGTCTGTCAGTGCCGCTGATAAGTGATTGGCCGGATTGGCTTACACACAGAGCTCTGACAGCTTAATAGGAGTTAGCACCTTTTAGTGGTTAAGATTACCACCACCAGAGAGAGAAAGTGACAGAGGGAGACAGAGAGGAAGAAAGGCAGAGGATCCGTTCTAGGAAACGTGAGAGTGACAAAGAGAAATGAAGAGGATGGTTAGGTAAAAAGTGAAAGGAAAAAAATGCCAACAATTTTAGTAAATGTAAAAATTTTAGCTGATTTGCTAAAATACACATTTATTTTATTAACTAATAAAAAGTGATAATTAAAAAAATAAGTTAATAATTAAATAATGATTTTAATGTTTACACTACTCTTATTTGATCCAAAACTTTAAAGTGAAAAAAAAAACATTACATTTATTATTGATTTTATAATTTAATGATTGCAATATTTTTACAGCATCCATCAGATTTTTTTATATAATTTACATGAATTAATTAAAAATTCTCAGCCACAATGTCTGTCCAGCACATCGACAACTACTGAGCCATTGTCCTGTGGAATGAGAGGCGTTTATGAGAGCGAGTGTGCTTTAACACCTTCTCTCTCTCTAGGAGGCTCTATCGTATTTGCCATCCAATACTGATTACACTCACTCACACACACTTGACTACATAATAGTGGATGGACAACGTGGAACAATTGACCTGGAATTGTGTAACACAGCTACATTGACAAACACTCACAGAAAGCACATTATACCAAATACCTCACGATAGTATTAACCTGTGTAAAATAAAAGCAATGCTCTCCTTTATGAACACTTACACACAAACAATACAAATCCAAACACACAACTAATGAAAATTTAACCCTAATTTAACGCACAGTTACTTTTTATTCAAAGGATTTATAGAAGTCTGGCACTATTTTAGTGTTATACCTATGTTACAGTTATTACTGAACCTTTATTCGGTCATAGGATTCTCAAAACATCCACCAATCACAATGGCACTTTACCATAGCCAATCACCTTCACTTGAAGCTGTCCATGTGTGACCCACAAACAAAACACTATTTAAGTCAGTCTTTAAGAGCACACACACACACACACACACACACACACACACACACACACACACACATAAGCATTTTATGGTAATCTGTAACTGTCATTAAACACACTACAACCAACCACAATACATCCAAAAAATATTGTTAAGTACTTTAGGTTATTACGTTCATGTTGTACTAAAACAAAAACTCTTTTGTTTTGTTCTGATTAGGTTTAAGGGTGGGTTAAGCGGTAAGACAAGGGTCAACTGTGAAATGGTTATGCAAAACAAACTTCCATGACAACCATACTTGAGTAAAAGTATAGATTCCTTACAGCGAAAATTACTTCATTGCAAGTTACAAGTCACCAATTCCAATACAAGCGCAGTACCTTCAATGTTCTTAGATGTGACATCGCTTCAAAAAAAAAATCCATGCAATGCAAAATGTAATGTATAATTTACTCATCACATTACTCAACACGCATGTATTGGAGTAAAAAGTAGATTTACTTCTCCAAAAATGTAGTCAAATAAAAGTTGTTAATATATTTGATACTCAGTAAAACTACAAAGTAATAGTTTTAAAAGTAAACTATAAAATAAAATAAAATACAGTAACTAGTTACATTTACTCAAATACTTTACACCACTGACTATCGCATATGTAGATTTGTAGTTTTTTTTTTTAAATTGTCGTCTTCTCACTAAAATTTAGACATTTAAATCGAATCACCAAAAATTAAATAAAAACTAGCTAGGTTAGCTGATTACCTTAAAAGTCCATAGATATTGGCATCAGTACTGCCATAAACACTTTTTCCAACTAGCGGATTTTGTATTACAGCTGTTTACATGCATATCTTTTTTAAATACATGTACAATGCAAGCCTACTCCATAAGTAAATTGCATAAGATTATTCATTTAAATGTTTGCATAAAGTAAAGACAATATAAAGTCAGACATCTTTCTTTTTTTATGAAGAAAGATGTTATATCTGATGTATATGACATCAGCTTGTAACATGGTAATCAAACATGAAGTTAATTTTCTTGATAGTAAAAAACATTTTAACAACATTGTTTTATAAAATTGCTGCTTTTGGGTCTGACCTGGTACTTTAAACACAAACACACACAGTCACGTGTACACACTCACCAGGACACATGCACAAATACGTTGCAAGTGAAGTGACTGACACTTACATGGACGTTTGGATTGAGAAACTCTACTCTTGCTTTCATGGTCTCCATCCATGCATTAAATAATTAACCTTTTGCAGATCGATCTAAGATCAGGTGGTTAACTAATGACAGGTTTAGATCAAGTGTTCGGAACGGAGACTGTGCGTGATCATTTGACCTGGACACACGTGATTAACCTGTTACAGTTTTTACATATTACATGCTCCCCTATAAGTGGCACATACCATACCAGCGGATCACCTTAGACCTAAAATAGGACAAAGGCGAAGCAATCTGACAGACATGTGTATTTGAGAGAGGCATATGTGCTCACACATAAATAGAGAAACAAATAAACCAAACTGCATGTGCAAGACTGCAGTAAGAAGGCCGAGAGCTCAGGTCTTATGGTGTGTGTTACGGTGGCCCCTCATCCTGGCCAACGTTACTCTAGAAGGATCCGCAGTCTCAACTTCACCCGCCACTCATCGCGACACTGCTGTTATGCAATATTTAGCACAGCACACACACCAGGTACACGCTCATTCTCAGACAAATGCTGTCTAAATCACATTTTGTCTGTCTGAAACACATGCACATAAACTTCTGTGAGTCTGGGTTACTAAATTATTCCAAATATTTGTGGTGGATGACACTTTGTATGAAAGTTGCCTGTGGTTGTAGGCTGAGATTCATGTGCACCAGTACAGGTGTGTTGTTGAGTTGACTTAGATGACTGAAGCCTTGATTTCCTCCCATATTCTTCAGAGAAATATAGAATATGCAAATACGGTTGAGGCAGCTCAAGTCAAAACAATCTCAAATGACTTACTAGTGCCTCATGGGGTGGTATTTTGAGGTGGGTGGACTCAGGTAACCTCAGGAGGGCAGATTCAGGTAGAACTCTGTATGAGAGCCAAAGCAATGGCAAGACTTCAGGAGCAGCTGCAGCGCTTCAGCTCAAACCCTGCAGAGTTTCATTATCTTCCCAGAATGGAAGAGAGCAACTGAAAGTCAATAGTGTCTGTCTGTGTAAGAAGCACAAATATTTCAATTTAGTAAACATCATGCATGTCACATGCATATTAATACAAACCCGATTCCAAAAAGCACTGTACAAATTGTGAATAAAAACAGAATGCAATAATGTGGAAGTTTCAAATTTCAATATTTTATTAAGAATACATATATGACATATCAAATGTTTAAACTGAAAAAAAGTATCATTTTAAGGGGGAAATACGTTGTTTTTAAATTTCATGGCCTCAACACATCTCAAAAAAGTTGGGACAAGGCCATGTTTACCACTGTGTGGCATCCCCTCTTCTTTTTATAACAGTCTGCAAACACCTGGGAACTGAGGAGCAAGTTGCTCAAGATTAGGAATAGGAATGTTGTCCCATTCTTGTCTAATACAGGCTTCTAGTTACTCAACGGTCTTCTTTGTCGCATCTTCCTCTTTATGATATGCCAAATGTTTTCTATGGGTGAAAGATCTTGACTGCAGGCTGGCCAATTAAGTACCCGGATCCTTCTTCTACGCAACCATGATGTTGTAATTGATGCAGTATGTGGTCTGGCATTGTCATGTTGGACAATGCAAGGTCTTCCCTGAAACAGACGACGTCTGGATGTGAGCATATGTTGTTTTAGAACTTGGATATACATTTCAGCACTGATGGTGCCCTTCCAGATGTGTAAGCTGCCCATGTCACACACACTCATGCAACCCCATACCATCAGAGATGCAGGCTTCTGAACTGAGCGCTGATAACAGCTTGGGTTGTCCTTGTCCTCTTTAGTCTGGATGATATGGCGTCCCAGTTTTCCAAAAAGAACTAAAAATTTTGATTCCTCTGACCACAAAACAGTTTTCCACTTTTGCAAAAAATAGTCCATTTTAAATTAACCTTGGCCCCGAGAAAATGCCTGCGCTTCTGGATCATGTTTAGATATGGCTTCTTTTTTGACCTAAAGCGTCTTAGCCGGCAACAGTGAATGGCACGGTGGATTGTGTTCACTGACAATGTTTTCCGGAAATATTCCTGAGGCCCGAAGATCAAGGGTATCCAGTATGGTTTTCCGGGCTTGACCCTTATGCACAAAATTGTTCCAGACTTTCTGAATCTTTCAATGATATTATGCACTGTAGATGATGATAACTTCAAACTATTGGCAATTTTTCTCTGAAAAAATCCTCTGATATTGCTCTACTATTTTTCGCCAAAGCATTGGGGGAATTGGTGATCCTCTGCCCATCTTGACTTCTGAGAGACACTGCCACTCTGAGAGGGTCTTTTTATAACCAATCATGTTTCCAATTGAGCTATTAAGTTGCAAATTGGTCCTCCAGCTGTTCCATTTAACTTTTCCGGCGTCTTATTGCTGCCTGTCCCAACTTTTTTGGAATGTGTAGCTCTCATGAAATATTTGTCATGACTTTTCAAAATGTGTCACTTTCAACATTTGATATGTTATCTATATTCAATTGTGAATAAAATATAAGTTTAT
Organism: Pseudorasbora parva; assembly: GCF_024679245.1. Taxonomy (NCBI): domain Eukaryota; kingdom Metazoa; phylum Chordata; class Actinopteri; order Cypriniformes; family Gobionidae; genus Pseudorasbora; species Pseudorasbora parva. Next base: position 33,542,245 of record NC_090174.1, read on the forward strand.
GAGATTTGTAAATTATAGCATTCCTTTTTTATTCACAATTTCTACAGTGTAGTAACTTTTTTGAAATCAGGTTTGTACATCAGAAATATAGAATGATAAAATGCAGAGTACAGATACACTCCCGTTCAAATGTTTGAATCCTTTCATTCAAGTACACTGAAAACGTGATTTCTTTGCTTTCAATTAATGTAATTCTCTTAAATGTGCAATCTACTAGACATTATTTGGGGTTAATGTGAACCAATCAAGTACTCGACTATTAAGATGTCCAGAAATCAATTCAATAGTTCATTTATTAACTAATATAAACCTCATGTTTAATTCTTGCATCTATACTGGATATCATCAGTGGTTGAATATCAAGAGCAGGGACAGTTTTTTTAATGCATTTTATTTCATGATTTCACCGTAACAAATAGAAATTCTCTGCAACGGCGTTAAGCGATTAAAGCATTGTCTGTGTGTAGACTGCACATGCAGGCGCCACTGAAAACAGCGGCAACGAGCGCCAGATCGCCTCTTATATAACAGACTGATGAAATGATGCTCTTCTAGTTAACAAGAGATGTTTTGCTTGTATTAGTTATGGTTAATCCGTGCAAAAAGATGTTTTCGATGTTTCAAAAAGTGGTGGGGACATGTCCCACCTGCAAATTACGCCTATGTATATCAATAACTCGCAACAAACTGTTGCACAATGTACATGGATACAACTTTTATCGATATTATTGGTTACTTCAATAACAAAAACTTTTTGCTGCCTTGAAGAACAAGCGGGTGAAGAAGAGGATGAAGATGAAGCCGCCGCCGCTCCATGTCTTTCCTGAGAGCTCATCTTTACAGCACCGCGAGATCATTCCAATATGCACAGGTCAGAGAGCACCTGTCCATCAAAGCTCTTTATCCAATCAGAGTAGATCACAGTTAAGCCGCCCCCACGAGAGGTTTGTGTCAAAACAGCAAACGAAAAACTGAAAAACGTAAGCGAAATCTTTGGCAATGCATTCGCAATCCACGATTTGTGAAAACGATTATTTGAAAAACATTAACAAAGAATGAAGCATACTGAATATCCTGTTACATTAGTGCGACTGAATTCATTTTTTCATTTTCAATGTGTTTTTCTTCTTTTGAAATGGCATATTTTTGATAGTTTCTGAAAAAGTTTTGTTCAGTTTTATTGAGACAAATGTAATTCCATAGATCTCAAGCCCCCATGTGCACACCGCTGTTGTTAGGAAGCCATATTAAAATAATTTTGAGACTACTCAATTGGGTTACTTCAAAATTACTTCATTCCACGATGTGAAGTTATGTGAACAAATTATGTTTGTTTAACTTAATTGAATTATGTGGAACCGATGTACATGATTAAATCATGTAAATCCAACAACTTTTTTTTCAGTGTATGCATTCAAAGTGACAGTAAAGAATTATGCATTTTTGGCTACAACTAAACAAATATTTTTATAAAATTATTTTTATAAAAATCTTTTCTAAAAAAATATTAAGCCACACAAATTTGATAATAATATAAAAAATGCTTCTTGAGCACCAAATAAGCATATTAGAATGATTACTGAATGATCATATGACACTGAAGACTAAAGTATAATGCTATATTTAAATAGTATATTAAAACATTAAAAAGTTTTTTTATATTGTAATACTATTTCACAATACTATTGTTTAACTGTATTTTGATCAAAAAAATGCATCCTTGTTAAGCATAAGAGACTTTAACAATGACAACAAAAAAAGACAAAAATCTATCACTATATGACTTTATTCAATCATGAGTGAGTAGCATGATTATGTGCAAGTGGTTTTATTAGTTAAATATAGTTATTGCTTGACATTTGATTTCAATGTTGCAAAGCTTGCATTACAAAATATAAAACATTAAGGATGCTGAAATTCTCCCCAACATTATATGTCTGATATATTTATATTAGTTTTATAAAAAGAATTACAATTAAAATGCACTAAAAACTACAATTAATAGTTTAAATGCTACATATCTTAGGCATCACAAACTTAACAGTACAACAACAACACTAAAGTATAAAAGATGAATAAACAATCCCTTAGCCATATTTACTGCAAGTGCACATGATGCTAGTGGGAGCACTTGGGTGCCAGTTAGATTCATAAAGAGCTCAGAGAGTTGTAATCAATGGATATGACTGATTAGGTGTTATACAATACAGTTTGTTACTGCAATTTTCAAAGTAGCATTAAAATACTTTTTTTTCCCCTCAAGAATTTCACTTCTTTCACAGCTCTGTTATTGTTACTTATGCACAGAAAATATGTGGAAGTACAATATGTGGAATGAAAGTGCTCTTTAAGGGTTACATTTATGCCATATCTATCACCATCTCTGTTATAAATAATGTTCTATCTTAAATGACTAAGAGGCAGAAACAAATGAATGTCCAATATCAGGTGAGTTTACAGCTAGATGAGTGAACTGTAATAATTATCATTGAAAACTCTTCCTGACAATCATATCTACAGAAGCAGCGTAATTCTAAAGTAAAGCATCTTTAATTTACTCTCACAAGCCCACTTTTCCACAATTACAAACATTGTGAATCACAGAGCAAAAATACACATTCCATTACAGAACACCATATTTTTCAAGCATAATTCTTTTTTGAGTATTATGCAAACCGAACCACCATCAAATTACTCTCATTTATTCACAATCTCATCCCTTCTGTTTATATTTCCTCCAGTGGTGATGAAATCTCCAGAGCTCCATTTCAGTCTTACCTCACTCCCAGAGTATCACATTATGCGGCCAATGCAAACACTGAATTACCTGTCCAAAGCGCAGAAAACACACCTGTCTAGCTGCGTGCTCACAACAAACCACATCCTACTTTACAGCCCAGAACAGAGAGAAATGGGGAGTGTGTGAGTATGTGTGTAGTGTACGAGTGAGTGTAAAAGCTCCAAGTAGTTATTCTTGTGCAACTTCACTACCAAACAAGATGCAAAGAAGTAGCAAACCACGTAGAAACCAGCAACATTTTCTTTAAAATGTATTTAAAAGTTTTTACCAGAAAGTAAAAAAAGTGAAAAGAAATCCATTGCATTGACCAAGGATGTGAAACCATCAGTTAAAAAAAAGAAAAGACTGACCATTTCAGGAAGAGGAAAAGGACTTTGGGGTTTTCTGTTCTTAAAGGATTGTTAAAGTTAAGTTAAAGTTGCTTTTAGTTTGAATTTAAAGGATGTATTTATTTATTTATTCCAGCTCTGATGAAGGGCTGTACACCAAAAATTCCTTTGTTTAAAATGAATAAATTATTAAAAAACATTTATAAATAAATATTAATAAAGTGTAGTTGGTTTACTTTTTTAGAAGGAAAGGATAGATGGAGATCACGTTTTATCATCATCAGGCTCACATACAAAATACCATTCAGAAGTTTTGGGTTTATACATTTTTTAAAGTCTCTTATGCACCACATCTTCATTTATTCGTCCAAAAAGGCAGTAAATACAGTAATATTGTAAAATATTTTTACAATTTAAAATAACTGTTTTCTATTGTAAATATTTTTTAATGAAATTTATTCCTGTGATAGTAAAGCTGTATTTTCAGCATCATTCAGCAAAGACTTCGGAGTCACGTGATCCTTCAGAAAATCATTCGCTTGTGCTGATTTGGTGCCCAAGAAACATTTATTGATCAATGTTGAAAACAAGTTTTTGAATTTTGAATTGCTTTTGAATGCTAATTTATTCATATATTTTACTTGGAGTGCGTTCATGGTATACATCTTCAGTATGTGCTGCTGTAAAGTTGACCTGTCATACTGGACACATGCCGAGTCTCATGTTTCTGTCTCTTCAGAACTTCATGGATACTTTACCATTTAGAGGTGCCCCTCCATCCCAGGGAGGTTAACCACTAACCTGTGTGTGTGTGTGTGTGTGTGTGTGTGTGTGTGTGTGTGTGTGTGTGTGTGTGTGTGTGTGTGTGTGTGTGTGTGTGTGTGTGTGTGTGTGTGTGTGTGTGTGTGTGCTATTGAATAGTGTTTGCTTGTAGTTGTATGCAAGTTCTCTGAATGATTATAAAACAAGAAAATGGAAGACAGTTGGGAATGGAGATTCTGGGACTAGAGTTAAAGTAAAGTAATGTAGAGTTAAAGTAATGTAAAGTATGTTAAAGTAACAAGAGTAAGTGAAAGTATATTATACAGTAAATAATTAAGATAACTGAACTCCTGTATTGACCTGAACCCACAATTTCTCAGATATCAGGAAAGAATCACTTCTTAACCTTAATCATCACAATCCTCCTCCTCCTCACCACAACACAGTCATGTGTGCGGTCTACTCTACTGGCAGTCACGCTTACCCACGTTACTGACTGACCGAACCAAGGATTGTAACTAAATATTCTGTTTCTTTTTTCCATTTCGAAAGACAACACCTTTTCTGAGCTAGACGGGTTACCGTTTAATCAGTTCCACTTTGACCGCGCAGAGACTTCCACCAGACAATCGTGACTTTCATGTAATCCAAGACTTTAAGTATTACTCGGCTACAGAAATTTTTAACAGACCACTTTATCAGTGAGACACATGATCCACTAACTGAGAGGACATAAAGTGTCATTTCAGTAGACAATAGCAGATCTTAGAATATCTAATTATAATTAAAAACAACAACAACAACAACAACAAAAACAACTATTGAGCTATTCAAGTTGATTGGTCTGTAAAATAGCCTAGAAACAAAAACATAAAACCGGCACTATTCAAATTGCTTCTTCTTCATCATCATCATCATCATCATCATCATCATCAAAAAAGTCTAATTACCACTGTAAAAATGTGCTTTATACGGTAAATTAACTGATTCACATAAAAAAGAAAAACAATTAAATAAGACTGAATCAACTTGAATACACTGAGTTATGGCAAAGAATGTTATCTTTAAGATCAGTTAAAGTGAACAACTGCTTATTTTACAATGCATTTTCAGTTACATTAGTGTATTGTCAGATCACATATAGGCTATCCTCTTTTAAATATACAAGCAAGCGAGTGGTTGAAAAAGATACTTCAATCTACCTATGTTTTCCATCTTTGAATTTTTAATAAATTAAAAGCCAAGCAAGGAACTGACTGTGTGTCACTGTCCATCCCTGGGTTTGTAGGATGGGGGGCTGCTCGAAATACCCACTGCATGCTGTCACATAACCTAAAATGTGGTAATTAAATAAACTGCACTTATTATGACTTAAGATGAATGAATCAAACTGTAATCGTTTACACCGACAATTGTATTTTAAGGGTCAGTGCTAATGGAAATAACTCTCCAAGGTAACAACTGCCCTTCTGATCTTTTTCCTGTGTAGGGTGAAAACGACTCTCGTTTTTGCTTTCATCGACTCCTAAATAATACAAAAGAAACCTAGCAGACCCAAGGTTGAGCGGCTCATTAATAACTTGTGTAAAACAGCCACAGACTGAGGCACGTGCGACTGCTAACAGATGCGACTCTGTGAGGTAACAGTATAAAATACAAATAAACTAGCCAACATTTAAAGAGTACATTTCATTATTCACTTTATGATACCAAACACACAAAAAAGAGCGTATTCCGTTCTGACAGATGCAATGGCAATTAGTAAACCAATGTGCATGCTTGAACACCAGCAATAAAGTAGACTAGGCTACTAAGCCCAAGTGAGTGTGGCGTATTAAAGTTAGTGTGGCTTATTAAAGTTATTCAACATAACTTACCTTAACATCTATGGCAGACCTGTGATGACTGGGACGGACATGACCGGGGCAATAGAGGATGCTTTTCGGGTGCTCAGAGGAATCGCGCCATTAGTTTTCGTGGTGTATCTGTTGCTGTCCTGAAGTATGCCAGCATCCCAAACAAGCGCGCATCTCTACGCGCACAGCACGCGATAGAATGCTCTAAGCGACGCTCTGATTGGTGCGCCAAAGCGTGTCGCCCTTAAAATACCTGAACACTGGTCTTTATACACCCTATACAACTGGATCAGCCCAGGGCGGCAAAATCATCCAAATCCAAGGCAATAAGGCTTTGTAAAATTAGGCTGTAATAGTTCTTTAAAACCTTAAAAGGGCTATTCTTAATTGTTTTACGCAAAAACAAGTGATTAAATATGTTCACAGTTATATAAGTTATAGCCTATATTAACCTATAATATATTTATAGTTAACCTATTAAAATAGTTGTTATAACTAATGTAATTAGCCTCCAGTTTCTAGTGTGACTAAAAAATAAAAACAGCCACCACTGTCTTCAAAAACATAAATACAAGATTTTAAATTAGAGATCTGATTCCATGTTCATTTATTATTTTACAGTAGTAAAAATAGCTGTAGCAGCTATGGTATTTTCATAGAAATTACTGTACATTTACCTGGCCGTTTATGTTCAGATAATGTTCACAGTGTCTTGTTTTCAATGAGTGAGCGCCATCTGCTGGCCTAAAATACTAAAATATAACAGCACTGTCTGCATCTAGTGCTTTTGTCAACACATGAAAGAAACACTGTCACAAAATGAATGAGGAATGTTTTATTAAGCTGCTGAATACATCTTATAAAAATGCAGTCAATTTATAAAGCATTTGAGTCTGTAGCGCTTTGTTCTAAATAGTCTACATCTCAAAGTCTGCATCCGCTGGTAGGAATGCATCAACTCCTACCTGTTCATTTGACTGTGATGCATTATTTCACACTGAATTATTTCACTTGCTGGTCTTGATAATAATCGAGCTGTCTGTGACTTTGGTATTAAAGAATTCAACCATGAACTGGTTCTTCAGTCTGTGGAGGAAATGAATGTATCTCACCCCCGGCCCATACTTGGAGAACACATGGGAGACCTATGCACATGAACATGTTATGTGGACACATGTATATAAAATACTTATGAATATAAATATATGAATATATACATGTGTGCTACCTTTTTCCAGGTGTGTGAGTAGCACCCCAGGTTCTCTTCGGGATTATATGAATGCTGCTTGATGACCGTCTTAGCATCAGCACCCAAGAGCTTCACTTCGAGCTGATAGATAGATTTATGAAGCTGGCTTTCCTCATACCTACACATGAAGGGAAACACCCAGACATTAAAAAATGAAAGGGCATATTAAAGCTGCCATTTAAGCTGAAATGATGATGTGTAAAGAACTATGACCACCACAGACATGACAAATGTAACCTCAAAAAATAATTGCAACAATGCAACTGTTTCTAAAATACAAAATACATGTCACAGATTAAATTGCTCAGATGTGTCAGAAATTCATTCAGAATCCTTTGTGCTTTTTGTCCCTTTTTCTTTAGCTGTCTGAATATGTGGACATAGATAGCATAACAGCTTTTGACTGATATCGTGTTTGATTTTTGACTCTTCTTTTCAGCTCAGTTTGCAATTACTGTTATTGAAGATCGCTTAAACTGCAAATACCTCATTTTATAAGTAGGCTATTTCATAACTTACCAGTCCTTAATGACTATCTCAGGCTGAAACTCATCTAGCAGTTGGTCCCACAGACCCTCTGCCTTCAGGTCTACTTGCTGCTCTAGAGAAAACCACCTGATGTAAAGAAGCACAAAGGCTATATTAGACAGAATATATGACCATCTCAACCTGAAGAAACTGACAAGCCAATGTTTTGCTCACATCAGATTCAATTACAAAGACTTATATAGCAACACTTATTGTATTGTAATTCTGGGCTCCTCCTGCATTTATATAGCTACAACATGAAAGTGGAACAATTATATTAACAGTTTATTAAATTCGTCTTTCCTTTTTTTTTCCTTGAAAGTTTTTGCAAAATGAATGGCAAGTGACTAAATAAAATGACCTCTATTGTATTGTAAGTCTTTGAAACAAAGATACATTTTCATTCAAAACTGGGCTTCACCTGTACTGAGGCAGATGGCAGACCGCAACACCAGGGGGTATTCCACTTGTGTCATATGGCAAAACTTCTGTACTCGTTTTCCAGCCAGAGAAATTGCCTACAGTTAACATCCAGGTACAAGATTCAATTCTCAACCATTTTTTTAGCAACCAAAGACATTAAGAATGGCGAATGTTTGTGGTGTAAAGTTCAACCAATTAACAATTTACGTTCTAGTAAAATGTCCGATATAATAACAAATTTCCATTATAGTGGATGTCGCCACTGCTGCATATTAGGCTGCATGATGTAATATTCTATTCAGCAGTGGCGAACTACTTAGGCTGCGAAAATATGTTGATTGGTGACTCACCGTCAGGCTCAAACTGAGGTGGCTGGTCTGGAGGAGGAGGCATTCCTGATCGATGGGGTTCAGGGGGTGGCACGGTGTGGTTTACGCCTAGTTATTGAGCAAGAAAAAAAAGATGAGTTTAAAAGATTTGCATTAAAATTATTAATTTCTATTACAGTAAAAATGTAATTGTCTTTAAAATATATATGTTAAATATGCATATAGTCAAATAATATAAATATCCATATAATTTAAAGTCAACTTTTGGAGTAATAAATAGGCAACATGTAAAAGTAGCATACACGTGTAAAAGCCTTTGCTGTAAATAGTTTCATCTCTACACAGATTCAGTATTTTGAAAGCAGTTTCTTTCTCTTTTACATACATAACATTATCAGTTATCTATATCTAGATTTAACTATGGCCTTATTCAAGAAATATGAAATATGGCTAAATACTATCAAGATATAGCCTACCGCTCGACCAACTAACCCTGTGATATTTTTTCATGAATAGGCTACATTTAGTTGTATACAACTAATTAGTTGTATAGCAGCAAGTTTGTATCAGGTTTGTATAGGGTGGTGTTCATGATTCACCACTATACCTGATTTCCCAATAGTTAAACTAACGGTGTACCAACTCAACCGTGTTGCACAACCACATAATCGGTCAATTTTACTCTATCTTAGCATATCAGTGGTACTTTACAAAGTTCATGCAGAGATTTAATCAAATTACGCGAACTAGCAGCACCATACGTCTGTGTGACGTCATTACCGTAAGGAGAGGGGTTCTGCAGTAGGTTGCGCTCAAACGGCTTTTTCTCGTACACCGATTTCCAGTTCACGCTGTCGGGCATGGGGACACCGTGAGCCCCCAGCTTCCACTGCGAATTACACTTCTGTTTCCAGCCCTCCGCCATTTCACACTGATTCTCTCGCAGCCCACTGCGCACTGACACACGAGGAAGTGTTTATATGGTCTGCCCCACCCAGAAACTGGTTCAGAAGAGTCTTATGCAATATTTCCTACTTTCCTGCACAGTTAGAAGTGAGTCACAATGCGGACACCAATGACAGACCACCTCTGCAAATGTTGCACGAAATGTTGTCAAGATACTTATTGAGACCTGATCATTCTTACCAACATACAGAACACATAGACAGTAAAAGAGAGACAGAACAGAGACAGATGTCATGCTACGAATTTACAATAAGATAAGCAATGATTTTATGAGTTAAGAGTGTTGTAAACACTTCATTTGTTTTACACAAAAACGAACAGGTTGAGGCGAGAGAGAATAATTCTTGAACAGCACACATTTAACTTATTATAGCCTACTACACTACACCCATAAAGACAACATCAAGAGCTTATCATGTCAGCAAAGATTTAAAGTTCAGTCCAAAGCTGCCTGAACATGCATACATGGTTCAATATATTAGTCAAATCCAATAGCCTAAATCTTTCAGATTAATGTTGCTAACTTATGTCTTGGAAATGCTGATGCATTAACTCTGGATGATAATCAATACACAGCCTACTTGAAAAATATGTTTAGTTCCTATATTCAAACTATCTCTAAACAAGCACAAAAAAAATTTCGACCCACTTTACATTAGGTGGCCTTATTAACATTGTACTTAATCAATTGATACAATGCATTTATTGTGTACATACATTTTTTTGCATTGTAAGTACATTTTTAAAAAGACCTGCATGTAATTATATCTGTAATTAATTTCTGTAGTTATATTTGTAATTACACAGTTGGCACTTCCCTAACCCTACCCTTAAACTTACCCACACCACCTCACCTGTCCCTAACTCTACCCTTAAACTGACCCACACCACCTCACCTGTCCCTAACCCTACCCTTAAACTGACCCACACCACCTCACCTGTCCCTAACTCTACCCTTAATCTTACCCATACCACCTCACCTGTCCCTAACCCTACCCTTAAACTAACCCATACAACCTCACCTGTCCCTAACCCTACCCTTAAACTGACCCACACCACCACACCTGTCCTTAACTCTACCCTTAAACTGACCCATACCACCCCACCTGTCCCTAACTCTACCCTTAAACTGACCCACACCACCACACCTGTCCCTAACCCTACCCTTTAACTGACCCATACCACCCCACCTGTCACTAACCCTACCATTAAACTTACCCACACCACCACACCTGTCCCTAACCCTACCCTTAAACTGACCCATACCACCACACCTGTCCCTAACCCTACCCTTAAACTGACCCATACCACCACACCTGTCCCTAACCCTACCCTTAAACTGACCCTTACCACCACACCTGTCCCTAACTCTACCCTTAAACTGACCCATACCACCTCACCTGTCCCTAACCCTGACCCACACCACCACACCTGTCCCTAACCCTACTCTTAAACTGACCCACACCACCACACCTGTCCCTAACCCTACCCTTAAACTGACCCATACCACCACACCTGTCCCTAACCCAACCCTTAA